>NC_081803.1:14514356-14722035 GCF_963082965.1 Carassius carassius
GGTCCCAAGCTGGGGTGCATGTGTTAGTCAAGACTGAACTGGTGACCTTCTGAGGAGGATCATCCAATTGGAGGATACACTGGGGATCCATGCCGCCTGAAACCAGAATAGAAACAGCTCTTTACCAAGCACAAGCAATACCCTTCCAAAAGAAGACCAATTTGCTAATGTACATACAAATAAAACAAGACATTTGAGCCAAAAACAAAGAGAAGAGATCTGTTATCAAGCTAAATAACTAATGCAGAAAACGCTCTTTGCCAAAATTAATTATCCATAAAATGGATGAGATGCCAGTTGTCTCTGTTAAGTGCTTGCTGGGCTATAAAAGTGACTTGGCTGGAGAGCAGCAGGACTATTACACTTCCGGAAATGATTTCCGAACTGAAGGGACATCCTGATTGAGGGAAACACAGGCAGTTAACTGAATAAGTTACAGGGGCGGTGCTTTTTCGGAAGTGTAGCCTGCACTTTTGTGCCCACAACAAAATTTCTTCCAAATAATTGGCTTGATTTCTTCGATCCAAGCAACATAAAAACATTATCTGAGGACTGTGGTGTGTACTGACTCCATCTAATGAACAAGACACATGGGATCTCAGTGAAGGGAAGAGAATCTGTGTCATGTGACCATTTATTAAGAAATGGGCCACTACAAAAAGCTGCCAGTGATTGAAAAACACACGTAAAAAAAAAAAAAAAAGTAATATTAAAATGCTAAAAACCTTTATTTTCATATGCTGGAATATAGGATCATCCATCTTTATCATCAATACATTGTTGTTTGCATACTCTATAAAGATGTCTAAATTATTTAGCTAAATATTAAAAAGAAATTGAAGAACATGCATTCTTCTGAATTATGAGTGTGTTTCAGTGACCTGCAGCACCATCCTCCTGTTTGCATGTGACCCGGATGTTCTTCACTAATAGTTTCCACTCATGAGCTCGCGGGGGCTTTGGGGGTAAGGTCACCTGCGAGGTCTTGTTCCTTACTTCCTGTTCAAGAGGACAGAGGAAATAAAACATTATCTCTCATAACATAAACAGCAACATCCTTTTCTGTGTTTTTCTCTCCATTCTGAACAAATTCCAAAGTTATGTAATGATTGTTACGTAAAAATAGGGTTATAAAATATTTATTAGCCTATGTGGTTGAAATTAAGTTGATATTAGTGTTTTAGCGAGGATTAAGTGCTAATGTTAATACGATAAGTGTTACACATTTGTGCAGGGTAGTACCTTGACTTCTGCAGAATCTGCAGACCGGCTGCTCAAAGTTACAGACGCTTGAGCTCGACTCAAGACCTGTCTGAGCATGTCTTTCACAGCGGCTTCACTTAGACTTTCACAATCTCCCTGAAACATACACAGAGTGTCACGTGCTTTCTGAAAAAATAAGCAGAAGTCACCCTTTTAAAACCTACTGAGAATTACAAACGATGGAGAGTGCAATGAGAACCGCATTTAATCATGATCTTTTCAATCTCGAGTGGATTGATATGTGAACAAACCTGCACAAAACTTGGTGTCAGCTCCAAATCTACAGAGTTCAGGTGAAGCGTCCTCCAGGAAATCTCCACCTCCTTGTCCACTTCTTTCATCCGTAGGGCCAGCTGTGGCAACAATACACACACACAAACATTACAACCATAGACATTAAACAAAGGCTGATCAGAGCAGGAAACCACGAGTCTTGTGAAGCCTAAAATATTTTTTTAACATGATTTAATAGAAGTCTCAATTGTCTTTTGCTTTTAAAGGCCATGAAAAACAAAACAGAAAATTAAAACGTTAACCATCATGTAAAACAATGATGGCATCCATTTTTTTCGAATACAATTAACATGAATCATTAAGGGATTTCTGCATTTATTTGTGCATTAAATTACATATATAAAGGAATCAGTTTAGATTTAAATAATGTATTTACATGACGGTAAGATTGTTAAATACTATTAAAATTTTAATTAAATGTTTCAATTTTATATATTTTAAAATGGATTTTATTCCTTTGATGGCAAAACTATTTTCAGCAGCCATCACTCCAGTCTTCAGGGTCACATGATCCTCCAGAAATCATTCTAATATGGTCAAGAGACATTTCTTCTTATCATTGTTGATAGAAGTTGTGCTGCTTAATATTTTTGTAGAACCCATTACGCACTTTTTTTCAGGATTGCTTAATTTAAAACTCAAAAAAAATAAAAAAATTAAATTTATAAATGTAAGCAAATCTAAGACAATTTCTAGACCAAATATTTCCACAGTTTTCAATACTATAGTGAGAACGAGCTGGGCGTGAGGCAGAAACACGCCACACTACACCAGGATAACATAACACTGCCTACTTCAAATGCACAATAAACAAAGGAGTCCAGAGCATTCACATATTCACAACAGCTCATTGAGCCGCAGTGCCCACCGTACACACAGGAATGGGCTGTCATGTCCAAGCGTGACTGCTTTACATTTCTGAAGACAGAACTTGGGGGAAATTAGTAGAACATTTTTTTTTGACAAGATGCCAAATTCCAGGCCAATGCTCAATACGTTAATTTCTAAATCACATGAATTAATAAAGTCTGAAGAGGATAGATGAACTAGAAAAGGCTGCTAACCAATAACTAATAATATACAGTGCTATTTATATATAGACAGGAAAAGCTTCAATCGATCTATTTCAATCTGAAAAGGAAAAGATAATTGTTTACAGAACTTATAACCCTGCCACCCTATGCGGTCACAATAAAAGTGTTATTCCACAACCTTGTATGTGGCTGTGGACACAAGAGTGCACTGACCTCTAGAACAAAAACAAAAGCCCCAAATATACTGTTGTTCAGCCTACGAAGCCATTCTAACAACCACTGAGAGCTTAGTAATCGGCCTTCACCAGCAGGAGAAACAGCCAGAAAATATGCAGTAACCACCAGGATTCCTCCAGAAAGAGGTTTTAATGACAAACTGAAAATAAACACAATTGCTCCTGGAAAGGCCAGTATTCCCTATGTACACTTGGCACATGCCCAATATTCTATTTACAATCTAGCACTCTGATTTGTTTGAGCAAAAACAGCCCACTATGACAGAATGGATTCTGAAGGCATACGAGGAAACGAAAGATTTAACGACAGGTTAAATGCATTTAGCCACTCAATTCCCTTATGGCTAAAACAGGATCGGCATGACAATGAGGAGTCGAGCAACTTATTGGTTTAAAAATAACTATGCAATTGAGCAAAGCCTGTGTGAGCTTTTAAACACAATGCATTGTCAACGACTGCAGCTCTGCACACTGAAATGGTACTCTTAATTTTTACTGCCATTTGAAGCGCAATATTAAATAAACTCCCTGTCCAAGAGGTACAAGCTTTTCCATGAATAATTCTATGCAGGCTGTACCAGTGAAATTGCATGTTTCTGAGGCAGGACTCGCGACCGAGGCACTTAGTCTGATGCGGTGAATAAAACGGCAGAGTGAGTCACAAACCCCTATAAATCAAAAACATTCGGGACACTGCATGAAACGTTACATCTCTTACAGGTTTATTTCTGATCCTTACAGGTTTTATGTGGCTGTACACATTTCAGCGGTGTTATTGTTAACTAAACCTAATAAAAATCATTTTCAGAAACTGAAATATAGCTGAAACAAACAAAATATATTAGAAGAAAAACTAAATTAAATTAGAAATGTTACATTGGCAGCTAACTGAAATAAATAGGGTTACATACTAAAATTACTAAAACGGACATTTAAAAAATAAAGGTAATTAAAGCTATATAGAAACATTAAAAACTAAAAACAACTGTCAAAGACTGACAAAATTACACATTACAATTAAACTGGAGATATATATATTTTTTTAATATTAATAAACACTTTAATAGTATATACATATTTTTAAAATAACTAATACAGAGGGGATACAAAATTATGAGACCAATAATAATAATAATAAGAAGAAGAAGAAGAAATATTTACTGTATATTTCTTTATTATTTTTTATGAAAATGGAACAAAATCTGACCTTTTGACTTCACATGGTCATGAATGTACTTATATTTGATCGGATACTTTAGAGAATTAGTGCAGAATCTGAAATATTTCTTAGAATTTTACATCACACAGGTTTCAAAATCATAAAAATGTTTATTCAGAAAATGTTTAATCCCTTGTGCTGATTTATCCCAATGTGACTATATACTTTGAAGGCAAAACATGTGACAGCCTTTCCTAGAATCAAAGAAGGTGTTTGTCTACTCCAAAAAAAAAACTGGATTATCCGCCTCACCATTGTCAATATTCCCGGAGGCGTTTAAAGAATGACGGTTTTGTTTGACAATTTGTCACGCCAAAGCACTTGAGTTTACCCAACCATCCTCAAGTGAAACTAAGAGCAGAATAAACACTCATGTTTACCTGGAGACGAAGTGGAGATATCTTCACACTGTATCTCAGGGGGGTTTTTGAAGACGCTGAGCTCGGCAAAGCACTGAGAGAAAACTGCAGCTTGTTTCCGACCACCTGACACAGGACATTCTGCAAAAAGAATACAACTATGACTAAGACTAGTTGGTCACTTTAAATATCCTCAAGCTTCAACAGTCATATCATTGCTAATCATTTTTCTGCATCCTCAAACGCACCCTGCATGTCAAAATGAGAAATCTAATGTCACACTCATAACCCCGTTTTGATACAAAACATTCAAACCTATATACAATTCACGTAGGCAAGCAGGGAGACATAATAAAGATTCCACATATAGGTTAGTGTGCATAAATGTTCAAAGCTTGACCTTACCTTTTGACCGGGTGTTTTTGTAAAGCTTGAAACCTTGTCCACAGCCAGTTCTGATGACTGAACACCATCTTCTTCAAATGTTAGCTGAATCCCGCTCTAATAAGAGGAACAAATTACCAAAGGGAACACAATAAGATAGCTAAAAAATTATATATATATATATATATATATATATATATATATATATATATATATATATATAAATCACAACATTCAACATTATATGAGCTTATGTTTGCCATTTTAAAGATAAACAATATAGAGATATAACCTGTGATCTCCTAGCTTCTTCACTGAGGCTCCTTAACCAGGCTCGTCTCCACTGACTCTTCCAGTTTTTCAGAGAGAGCACCCAGCATAAAATCCCATCAGCCTCTTCCGAATCCACACGACTGAGAGGTGTTTTCTCAACAGGAGGTTCGTTGGAAAAATACAGCACCAAGTATATAATCAAAGTGACAACAGAGGCCAGAAAGAGAGTGACCATGCAGAGCCACTGCCAGTCACCCACCCAGGAGAAAACACCCTCCATAGACGACATGATCACGAAGCAATTCACTTCAAACCCTAAACATGTTTACCATCGGCCCTGCACCTCTACCTTCCGCATCCCAACACAATAACGACAGTTTCCTTCCTAGTATTGACTAATAAAACCCCTTCACAAACAGCGAAAAATGAAAGTTCAGAAGGGTGGGTGGAAACACGCGAAGGCTGGACTGAGGCTCGTAAATTTCTCTTTTACCAGCCCGACAGCGTAAGATAAATAGATTTTAACACAAAATACTATTATTAAATCAGATGTTAAAATTACAAGAGCATATGAACAACTACTTACATACTAAGCAACGTTTTTTAAAACATGCCAGTGCACAGTAAACCGCCCGTGAATGAATCTGCGAGATTTTAAACCGGATAATTTAAATTGTCTCTTATCGGACACAAACAGCTTAAATTATTTTAAATATTGGAGATTTAAAAAAACATATATTTATACTTAATGTTATACATAAAAAGAGCTATGTTAGACAATTATTGGCTTTTTTAAAGACAACTCTAAATAATGAAAGCATTAGAACCGGAGCAACCGAGGTGAAAAAAGTTCCTGAAAATCCCCCGGCGTTGATGAGCCACGTTACCATCACATTAGCCGAGCATTCTCACACAGAAAAGAAAAGAGTTTAAAAAGTAGAATTAAGTGCAGTTTTCATCTTCTCTAACGGGTTTGTTCATCCTCCTGGGCGTGTATGATGAAGAGAGGCAGAAAGAGAGTGGATGTGTGTCACACACACTGCTGATTTCTAGGATTATTAGCTTTGCACTGAGGAAACCTGAAGCACCGTCGTCACCAGACAAGCCAAAATAAAAGTCCCTAATAAAATTCTATATTTAATAAAAATATGTACAAATAAATCAATACGCTCTATATTATTAATACTGGGAATTTATGCTTGCAGGAAAAAAAGACAAAGGTCTTGTGACATCTCTTTTCACATACGATAATTTGAACGATGGGCGTTTCTTTGTTTACACAGCAATTTATGAAGCGTTTAAAATATGCATAGGGCGAATTGTGTTTGTGTGCGTGCGTGTGTGGATTACTGGCTAAACAATGGGATTGTCCGTTTACAAACGTTTTCTCAAATTAGTATATTTACAACAGTTCACCCTGATTCACTTTTTTTAGAATGCAAATTAATTTTTTTTTACTATTTACACCTTTATTCATTGCTAACATTAAACAAACTGTAAATGTATTATTTTGTCGATCAATACTTAATAACAGAGCACCAGCAAATTAGACAACTCACGCAAACCGATTATAACAAAATTCACAGAAACTATTAAACCTCTGACCCTCTTCGTTTGGGAGTCACACTTACCTACTTCGCGGTCAAAAGTGACCGATGCCTTGAAATGTTACTTTTTTTTCTTCTTCAGGAAAACCAATGTAATATATTTTTGTTCAATAATATTTTTTGATATATAGAATAGAATATAATTTTATGGTACTATGCAATATTTATACAATTTTAATGAGCTATTTTCTCCATTAGAATTAATATATATATTTTTTATCTCTTTATTTATTTACTATTTTTTAATAAATGCAATAGTTCACATTAAAATAGAGTGAAAGCATTTAAAATAAAAAATTTTATTTGAGAATTGGGCAATCTGGAGGCATTAAAAAAGTAAAAACTTGTGTAATGTTGCGTAACCTCTTGTATTAACACCTAACAACCTAATTGTATTTTCTATATAGATTATAATGAATATGATTATATAGATATATACAAAGGCTTTTGGATTCCCATAGTTTTTTAGACCTCATCTCTTCATTTTTAGGTTTTGCATTTAGATCTTTATCTAGACATTCTAAAAGATTACTTTTTGTCAAGGTTTAGTTATTTTTGGTTAGATAAGTATCAGGTTTTACATTATGTAACATTTTACATTATTACAGTCAAACATTAAAATCTTGATAGAAAGGAAACACATAGAAAGCATTTTTGTTACTCAGTATTTGATAATTGAAAAATCTAACAAAATAAGGAATGAAAAGTGATCATTCAAAACACTATACAAACATTTTGTAATTAATTAATATTTTATTCAATGTACTTAAATGTTAGAGAGAGAGAGAATGAGAATCTCTTTTGGATTTTTGGATTTATGATTTATTGATTTTATTTCAATAACTTGAAAAAAAAAACATTTTACTCTCATGCAGTCTTACCAGTTTGTGTGTGTGTGTGTAAGAGAAAGAGATAGAGAGAAAGCAAGCCTTTTGTTTTTTTTTTGTTTTCATTTATTGATTTCACATATTCTCACAATGTGCTCTCTTGCAGTCTTACGGGTTAATATCTGTGTGTTTTTGTGTGTGTGTGAGAGAGAGAGCACCTTTTGTATTTTTTCCATTTATTGATTGGTGTCTATTTTGCACTCCTGATATTCTGGAGAGTCACCCCTTGATTGCTGCACACTTTTGTCCTGACCAGTGGCTGATTTGTAGTTTGTATCACCAAAAGATTCACTGAGTTTTCAAATTTTTTCGTATTTCCCATTCATTTCCTATGTCGGTAATTTTTGACCACGAAGAAGGTGAGTGTGACTATTTTTTTTTGGACTCTTTAACATATCCAAATCATCTCCATGATTTTTTTGTGTGTTCATATTGCTAATGTGACAAAAGTCACCAAGTGTCATCTCATTCCGTTAAAGCTAAGATTTTTTTGAATTTCAAAATATAAAGATTTTCGGTCAAAAATTACCGAAGAGGGCCAGAGGGTTAATAGTGTAGTTTTGAGGCTGACAGAATGGTTTGAGCTTTGAGGTGGACCTGCGCGGAGGCAGAAAACAGAAAGGGGAAATAGTGCGCATCATACAATTTTTTTTGCTAACAAATTATATTCTCACTTTTATAATATACGAAATGTTCACGTTAAAAAGTAGATAAGTCACTGGTTAAAACAATTAGTATTGATTCTAGAGAAATAAAACATCTGAAATGTTTTTTTTTACTTTCTGACTGAAGCCAACAGTAAATTTTACTGTAACTGTAACTAGTACGTAAAAAATTGAAAGCAAACATGTATAGATCGGCATGATATGCTAAAGTTATTAAACCAAGCATATTCTAGTTTTCAGGTGAGGAAGAAACCTCTGGTTACTTCTCTAATTTGATACATGGGACATCTGTATCATGTCAGGGGTTGAGCCAATGCCCTGTCCGGTGCTCTTGGGCACTGTGAAAGGTGGAGGTTTATCAGCTCTACTGCACAGATACACAATTGAAAAAAAAGAAGCAAAAGTGGAGAAAGTGCTCAGGAAATGTTTGCATATATCATTCAGGGGCATATCCAATTCGTTTTTTTACTGATTACATGTTTAATGAGTGCTTTTTATATTACGTCTTCCATAGGTGTAGGAGTTGAAAGCATGAACCACCTTGGACCGACACCACTCTTTTGTGTGTCTCTCCTTGGCTTTGCTAATGTAGCAGAGAAACTTCTACAATATGGAGCCAACCCAAATCAGTAAAGCCAAACCTTCCCATAACCACAAATGGAGCTGGTTTGAATATGATAATAGCATATTATCTCATGTGTGATGTTTATATCCACCAGCCGCTGTAATGATGGAAGTACTCCCGTCCATGCCACAGTTTTCTCTTGTAATCCCTGGCTGCTGAGTTCACTGCTGTATGCTGTCGGGGACCTGCGTCTCCATGATGATCAGGGCTGGATGCCGAAGGACTGGGCCGAGGCAGGTGCTCAGGAGAACAGTCTGAAGATCTATTTTAATGTTGCTATGGTTGTGTATGAATAAAATGCAGCAACAGATGCAGTTTCTGCAGTGTAAAGACACCTTTAGACCATTTGTTCTTCCCTATCTACAGATGCTTGCTTTTCTGAAGAGATGCGAATCTCAAATGCAGAGGTTATTGCAAACACATCTGTCCAGAGATGCGCGTACCACCCAGACCACCTCAAAGACACTGCTGAGCTATCCATCCCTGCTCAAGCTCTTGCGACCTTGGTAAGATCTGCCGTATTTCTCTGGCCATTCATATTTATCAGTGAACATTGCTGGAATACACTACACAACTTTTAAACCTCAACAGATTTAACACTAGGTATAAAACACTTGACGGCTTTGCAAATCAAGGGGAAAATGTGTGCTAAAGTTGTATAGTGTCCACCAGCCTTTAGTTATAGTGTCATTTAGAGAAAGAGAAAGAAATACAACACAGTGAAAGTAAAAATTCTGATTGTCCGGATGTGTCCTTCTCTTTAGGTCATCTGGGCTCATTCATGAAAATAACATAAGTTATAAGATGTCTGCCTGTGATATGATGATGCATTGTTTTGGCTATGGAAAGGTTCGTTCAAACAATTTTTTCTTTCTTGCCAATATTTTTAGAAGATTAAACCTGAACCCACATCACATTTTTTTAAATATGCATAAATGTTTTTGAACGAACATGTTCTAAATTCTAGATTGCTATTATAAAGACTTATAAAATGAACATTCCCCTTCCCATTAGCATAGTAAAGCTTCTGAACACAATATACTTTCACTCTGACAGCTATTAATCACACTGAGCTGTTGTTTTAAGATGTTGTTTTGTAATCATTACAGTTATGCTTTGAGAAGCCAGGGTTAAGTCTGGGATTAGCTGCTTCTGTACTCTTGATAAGTGAAGGTGACTTAGTTCAAGCTAATGATGAGCCTCTCAATTCCTTTATGTGTGGATCTTTCATACGTATGACCAAGTAAGAGACTGGGATCAAGCAATGACCATTTATTGAATATGATATAAAAAGAATAAAATTACCAAAACGTATTTTATATATATTGTTTATATAGTTGTTTTTATTCATTAGTATTCAGTTTTAGTTATTTGGAAAATCAACTAAAATAAAAATAATACAAATTAAATGTGTGAATGATAAATGTTGCCATCTAGCTGAAATAAAATACATTTGTAACATTTACAAAAAAAAGCAAAATATTTGTTTTTTTAGCTTTTAGATTTAGCTATAGTTTCAGTTACCTATAATATTATACCCTAGATAGAAACCTGCATAATTAAACCAGTGATATTGTTCGACAGATTTATTAAGACCTGTTTTGATTTAACTTTTTTTTAACATTTTAACTTTATCAAAATGCCCAGAAATGGAATACTTGAATTATGAAATACTTACCCCCCAAAATGAAAATGTCATAATTTACTCAAGTAATTCAAAACCTGTGTTATTTGTTCCTGCGTTGTTATTTGTTATCTAAATACACTGTCCAGTAGTCATGGGTACTATTATGTCCTGTGCAGTCAGCTGTCTCACCTGCACCTGCTGATGGCTGCGAGTATCTCTGCTGACCTGGACAACACAAAGCTGGTCTATAAGAGAGCAAATGTGCGATCCCTGTACAATGTGCTGCACCAAAGGGTAATGTTTGAAAATTTCAAAAAGATTTATAAATGACTGAGAAGTGGTTTTATTTTAAACTCTGTCCATTGTTTATTTCCACACTCTGCAGCAGGATGAGTTTCCACTCCTACCGCTGGTTGACCTATTATAAGTGGTGCTACAGGTGTGTGAGGTGTTGATGGACCTGCATGGCCTGCAACTGGGCAGCTCCAGAAGTGATTAGATGTAGAGCATGTAAAGCTGATCTCTATAGTGTGTGCACTATTACATGAGATCTTTACAGGTACCTTCATCCATGGGATGGAAACTGTAGAGCTTATGTTATAGATCTTGTTTTGTGTTACTAGTTTGCAACTTGTAAAGGATTTATATTGCTTTGTGCAGATGCTGTGCCATGGGGCTCCACAGACCCCTGCTGGATAAACCGGTCGGTAGAGAACAGTCAGGCTCTGATAGCAAACCCTGCTGTGTCTGAGCCTTATTACCACTTCCTGCAGATGGGCCTCCAGCACAGAGCCCAGCATAGAACCAGCAGCCTGCATGATTTGTGCTACAATCGCTGTCATATAAGGGTTTGCACACTGGTTTAATTCTGTTACTGTATCTCATCAGTATGCATCTGTGCACATGTAACATGCTCTATTTGCTGAATGTTCACTACTGTTCAAAAGTTGGTGGGTGACATGATAGAAAAATTTAAAAGTAGTAAGTAAAACTATTAAGGATACATTGTACAAGGTTTTTCCAGATATAGAGAGTAATTTATACCATCCTGAGAGTAAAAGGTGCAAACTAATCTACAACAGGAGATTAGAAGCGAGAAAACTAGAGGTGGGTGGCACTCGTGGTCAGTGCTTCAGAGCATCCCTGGATGGAATACAAATATTAATCAGACAAGAGAGCATGACAAATCTGGTGAGAATTCCATCCGGTCATGATTAGGGAAACTTTTTGAGCATAGAAAATATGAACATTAATGTAATGTAATACATTAATATAGTTTGATTGTCCTATTCTTTCCTCTTAGTATATCAGCAGTGCAGGATTGCATTACACAATGAGATCCGGGAACATCACCTGAAAAGAATCAACAGAGAAGAAGAGTCCACCACAGACACTAATGACTTCCACTCAGATATTTCGCATAGTGACATCACTAGGGACTTGCACAGACATTTTGAGGGGCAGGGGCTCAAGTGAAATAAAGGGCACTTCTCATAATTAGTTATTTTTTTTTTTTAAACAAAAAAGTATATATATATATATATATATATATATATATATATATATATATATATATATATATATATATATATATATATATATATTAACGCAACTCTGACTTCCTTTTTAAAAAAATAATTAAAAAAGTTAATTAATTTTATCTTCCTCAAACTCACGCAATTGTTTCATTTTCAAAAGATGTCTACAAAATAATCAGTTCACAGAAACCATGGTCTCCTTAGTATTCCCTAGGTTTATAGAGCAGCAAAGGAAACCATTCCACAATGTGCATGTTTTGAAAACATTTTCTATGCTACTAGTTTCAAGTATATAGAGTTCAGATGCAAAAGCCTCTAAGTGCCATCTGAAATTTTCTTATGAGCTTTTTTTTTCAAGCTCGTATTTAAGTTCAGTAATTTAACTTAAATGACAATTAATAGGTAATTTTCATTGCCAGTAATGTGAAATAAGTGAACATAAACATACAAGCTTGATAAAAATGATCATTATTGAAGGAAATTTCAGATGGCACTTCATATTTAGAATAACCTAAATAACTGCATCAAACAGAGGGGCGTGTTTTACTAATAATTTGTTTATTTTTGCACAAGGCACTACATCGTTTTAATTATTTTGGTGTTATTAGAATACATAACACTTTAAAATTAAACTTACCATAATAATTGAGTAAAAATTCAATAAAAGCCAATGTCATGTATGTATTTGTGGTGGTATGGAATACTATTTTATAAAGGTTTCGAGGAAATAAAAAAAGTTAAATTACTTAAATAGTTAATTTATAAATATTGTTATTTTTAAAGTTTAATGTTAACTTATTTCTACTCAGTTTTATTTATTAATGTACCAGATGCAGTTACTCAGATTTACTACATTTTTAGAGTGTATCTGTTTGCATCTGTAGATTTCTTCTAAATTCACCAATTTAGATTTCTAAATTTCAGGGGGAAAGACTCTTGATGTAAGTCAATAACTGGGGACGTTCTGTATGCAAATTAGGCGTCAACTAGTTAAAATCCGCACATTTGCATCTAATTGACAGGGAAATGCAGGTAAATAGGATAAACAAAATAACTAAAGCATATCACCTGGTGGTGATATATGCTTATTTTATTAACTTATTTTATTACATGGCTTGGTTGAATTCCAATGTAGAATGCGGTCTGTTATAACCAACAGACCGCTGTGCGGAGTATAACAGACCGTTGCCATGAAAAACAGAGCGTTGCTATGGACTCACAGGATTCTAAACGTAGAGACGGAGCGGACTATTTTCTTTAGCGGAAGCAATACAATCGGGTTTAACAATCGGGGGAGAGGGAGAGGGAGCGCTTCAGAACTCCTGACCTGATATTTAGATACTAAATTTCAATAAATATATTTGTTTGACAGGGAAGCTGTGTGCAAACCAAAATATATATTATTTTTCAAAAATAAAAAAAGCATCCCAGAAAAAAGGGCACTTTCTCTCCAGGAATAAAAAGGGCAGGTGCTCAAGCCCCCTTTCATGTCTATGTGTGCACGTGACTGGACATCACTGCTTTGCATGAATGGCCAACTACCCATCAAACCCCACTTTCTGAGCCACCTTGTTCTAACTATAGTGATACAGACACGAATCTGGCAATTAACCACTCTATCACAAAGCATACTGGCTCAATTGTTCTCAACCTCAAAGTGTCTCAGATTGTTCTACAGGAAGCTGAGCAGAGTCTGGATAATGTGGAGGCAGCCCGATTGGGCGCCCCATGATTTGATGAGGTGGATGCTCTGATGAAGAGGGTGAACATGGAGAAAGAGCGCAATGATGGTGTTGGGAAGGCTATGGGGCCACCGTTCGAAAATTATATATCTTAGTGGACCATTAATGGAGATGAGGAGGTCAGTCAGTACAGTTCAGCTCAAGATGAGAGCTTTGAAAGCACATCCTATCCTAGTACTGTACAGGTATGTCATGTTTGATCAATTTAATGTGACCTTACTGAATAAAAATATGAATTTCTTGAATTAAAAAAAAAAATAAAAAATTAGTGAAAAATACCAACAGAGATCACCCTAAAACAAAAAAGGCAAGAAGGAAAGGGACTTGAAGACATTTGAAACAACAAAAAGAGGACAGCAACAGACAGGATGTCAAAAGTCTGAGAGGTTCGACAGTACAAGAGCATTAGCAGAAAAAGACTAATATAAGTCATATAAAAAAGAGGAATGATAGATGGGTGGCAACAACAGGAAAGATATATATGAACAAATAGGCAAGAACATGACAAAAAAATAAGCAGTACATCTCTTTCTTTCAGATTATATGTACAACTTGGGTTGTCTGAGACCCAGAAAGGCAGCACAAGTCGATCTTGTCTTGAAGAATATTTCCAGACAAAACCCTCAAGGACCAGTGAGAGACAACAGCCACACACCATTCAATTTATCTAGTTCAAAGACTGTCTAAGAGGTGACATGTGACCTGTTGTTTGTGTTTGTGTCAGTGCAGGTGAGGTTAGTGAAATGGTGGCCCTAATGACACGTGTGCGTTTGGGGTCACTCTTGAGTGCTTTTGGCAGCAGGGACAGAGCAACAGCTCCACCTACAGGATAGACATAGTGTAAACAGCTACCAGGAATCTGACCCCCAGGAAAGCACTGATCTGGAGCAACTGTTCAAGAGTTTTGTCGGTAATAGAGCTGTGCCTGTAATTGCTGTTAAAGGGATAGTTCACCTAAAAGTGAAGATTTATAATTTACTGACCCTCATGCTGTTCAATCTCATGCAACTGTTTGGTTAGCCACATGTTTTTAAATATCTTCTTTCATTTTGGTGAACTAGGTATTTTATGTAGGTTAAATTCCGTATTAAAATCCAAATCTTGCTTTTTATATTAAATCCTATCCAATTTTTTTATATTAAATCCTATTTAATGCCAGCTATTCAGACTGATAGTGAGGAGAGCACAAATTACCACACTATCAATCACACTTTTGATGTGACCAGTGGAGTGCTGGAGGCAGCGAGCCAAATAAAGGTGATAAACTGTGCCCTTTATGGGTTTTCTTTCCACTTCATTTTTAAAAATGTTGGGGTCAGCAGTGTTATTTTAAACTTTATATTCTATTATAGTTTTTATTAATATTTTGAATTAGCCTTATGTTTATTATTTATAGCCTAATATTTTCAATTTGTTAATTTTCTAGTAATTTTCTTTGCTTTTGTCATTTTTTATATTACTACTTATAATAGTAATTAATAGTATAGTCAATAGTATTATAATAGTATCAAAGGTTATTTGATTTTTATTTTAGTAAAGCAAAGGCATTTATAATGTTACACAAAAATTCCTGTTTGAAATAAATGCTGTGCTTTTGCACTTTTTTTATTTATCAAAGAATCCCCCACAAAAATGTATCAAGGTTTCCACAAAAAATGTAAGCAGCACAATTGTTGATAATAATGAGAAATGTTTCTTGAGCAGCAAATCAGCATATTAGAATTATTTCTAAAGGACCATGTGACACCGAAGACTGAAGTAATGATGCTGAATTATTTAACCTTGCCATTACAGGTATATATTACTTTTTAAAATATTAACATCTTAATGACCCCAAAATTTTAAACGGTAGTGTATTTTGTCACTTTCGTTAAATGCATGGGTCATTTGTCATCTGTGTTTTGGTAATTTTGTTCGATCAGTTGTTTGCCAGACCTGGCTAAGATTGCAGACCTCTCCAGCATATCCTGTTCACCAGCCAATTCACAAAGAATGGGTGGAGTCAGCTGAAGCCCCGCCCATCCCTTTCAGCAGAGGACATCCACCCTGTAACAGCACGCCACGCAGCCCAAAAGGTACAATGTGATTCAGAAGAATGTAACATAAATCAAGATTCACAATATGTTGTGTGGGTCAGTCTAATTGTGAACACTGTTTAATTACAGGCCGTAGGACACATCTTCAGTATGTGCAGGTTGGCACTGGACCCCTCCCTCACCTCCAGACCCTGTTGGACTCATCACCACGGGGCAGTGCTTCATCCCATACCGTCTGCACAGAGAGTTACGTTTTATCAAGTAATTTATTTTCTAAGTAGTTATAATAAATTATATATATGCAATTTACATTTATAAGTTTTTTTTTTTTTTTATATATACCTTTTACCTATATTTGAGACATATTATTCCATATTGGCCAAAACTGCAATCAGTGCATCTGATTTCTAACATGCACTTTTACAGTTTTTCCTCAGTCGCTTTGGTGCATTTCTCATATCACTATTTACATTTGTACAACAGTTAATGCGGTTCTCAAAACAATTAGTACAAACTACAAAACCTAGTAGATAACCTTCAAAAGCGTGTCACTTGCTCAAAATGGATAAGTCATTCCTCAAAAGTATTCATGTCAATGAAAGTGTCATCAAGATGAAAAGTCCTGACACCATTGTTTATGAACAAGATAGTCAAATGGCTTTGTCATGTTTTCATTATGACAGTTTAGTCGGTCAATGTTTTCCAATGCAAAAAAGTCAGATCTTGGTGACACTACCTGAAAATGCTCAAGACAGCACTTTATACTATTTGCACAGCCATTTGAAAAAGTGGCTAAGTGCCACATTACTGTATTTAGTGAGGTAACTGAGTACAAGACACTGAATATGCATGTTTCACATTTTTACTGCATATGCTCTTTGCAATTCTAATTTGTTCACAGCATTGTGCAAAAGAAAAGAATACACCCTTATTTACAACAATCATAAACTCCCTTTGGGTAGAGCGGTGCACAACTGTAAACAATATTGCAGTACATTTTGGAACTGAACATACAACATACATAGTACTGTAGTCATTCATGCACATCCAGACGTTCCTCTCCGTTTGGGCACATAATTTAATCTACAAAGCGAATATCATCTCTTGCAATGCAGCGAGGAAAGTATCTCTTTAAGTGGGGAATCCACCCTCTGCAGGACTCTGCTGTGATGTCATCACATGCTGCATCCATGGCCGTTAGCAGGGCCATTTGGGTATGTGTATGCCGGTCATCTACCTTCCACCTCCAGGAAGAGAAAAACTCTTCTATTGGATTTAGGAATGGGGAGTAGGGAGGGAGATATGCCACCAGCATCCTATCATGTGCTGCAAACCACTGTCTGACAACATCGGAGTGGTGAAAACGCACATTATCCAAAACCAACATCATGCTTGCTCAGATGGTCTCCAGTTAGACCCCTCTCATTCTCAGGGATTAGGTCCCTGTAAAGGGAGTCTAAAAAAGCAGATGTTGTGTGATGGATGGACCAAGATGGGGGATATGGGTGAGGAAGCCGTTTTCTGAGAAATACATAGTACATCGTAATATTCCCTCCTCGCTGGCCTGGGACATCAATGGTTGCTCTCGGTCCAATGCGATTCCTTCCACGTCTTCTACCTTTTGCCAGATTGAAACCCGCCTCATCAAGGTATATGAATGTGTGCAGCAGTTCCCTGGCCTCCAGTTCCAGTACATGCTTTATTACAGAAGAGGGAGTGAGAAAAACTGTAACTTTTCCTGTGTAACAATGCATTTTGGAAAACATTGTACAGTATGCACGGTGAATACAAATACACAGAACTGTCATGTAAGTGTAGTGCATGACACGACACAAAGTAAATGGTTTACAGCACTGAACATCAGAATACGCATAGAACACATACATGTTTTACCTGTACATACTGGTGACGGAGCTCCTTCACTCTGTCACTGTTCTGTTCAAATGGCACATTGTACAATTGTTTCATGCGCATTTCATTCCTCCGGAGCACTCATGTAGCGACTGAAACCGATTCAATATTCCCAAACATGTTGTCATCCTCTATAACAGCACTTTGTATCGCTTTCAACCTTATGACATTGTTTGCAATCACCATTGCACAAATGGCTTCCTCTTTTTGCAGAGTAAAAAGGGGCCCTCTTCCACCTCTGCAAGGTTGTCTTGCAATCCTGTCTGGTGCAGAGAAAAATTACTGTAAATATGGCAAATCTTTACTGTAACACTCCAATTCACTAAATGTGTGATGGAGTAATGCTGTAGGTCTAAATGTAAAATGTACAGTGACAAGTTCTTGTCCCACTGCAAGCTTCAAGTATAACACAATGGTAGTAGTGCAGTGCAGATTGTTTAATGCAGAATTACTGTCCATTTATACACACCTGTTCTCCCGACGAAATGTTTGAATAATTGAATTTACAGTGGTTCTCCCAACATTTGTCTGCACCCTTCGAACAGCTTCAGCCATTGTGAGGCCGTGTATGATAACATGATCCACAATTGTAGCCCTGATTTCATCAGGGATCAGCCTATGTACTTTCCTCTTCTTCCTCTTCCCCCCGTTACGTCCTCTTCCCCTTCCTCCCCACACCCTCACCTCTCTTCCACGAGGCTGACCTTCCATTTCTGTGTCACAGTATTGTAGAAATGGTACACACTATGTCCTGCTTGGTTCATATATGCCTGTAAAGTGGGGGTTTATGGGATTCAGTTCTGACAGTGATTGTGAAGAAATGGCTTATCATTGGTTGCAACTAATGCTTCACGCACCCCTTCTCATCAGTGAAAGTTGAGATTCACCTGAGAGAAATTGTTCAATTTAGGAGACATTTTAAGAAAAAAAAAAGATAATTTTTTTTTTATAAAAATTCCTTGATAGATTTTGACAACTTGTTCAACATTTTTGTATGTAATGACTCAAGCAATGAAATGAGGACTAATTAGTTTTATATGGAATGACTATTCAGCATTCACAAGTATAGTTAATTTTGACTGACATGACATAAGCAAATGATAATGTATTAGTAATTTATAATAGTAGTTATAATAAATTATATATATATATATATATATATGCAATTTAGATTTATAAGGTGTTGTTTTTTTGATATACCTATCAAATTTATAATTTTTTTATTTACCTATATTTCAGACATATTATTAGTTATGAATTATTGGCCAAAATTTAAATCAGTGCATTTCTGATTTCTAAAATGCGCTTTTAAATGTCATCTTTACTACTGGGATAATATGATGGCAAACTCTAGCCTTCAAGTATCTTCAATATTTTTGTAATGTGTTTTATGCAAATTGACTCAACTCCAAGCTTTTTCAATTTCAAAGAAAAGAACATTTCTTTATATTTCATACAAATGCTTATTGCTGTTGTTTTGTTGTAGAAACTTTCTGATAAAAGTAAATGTACAATTATCTTATTTATGCATCAATATAATCAAAGCTAACACACTTCTATCGATATCCTGCTTCTCTTTTCAGACAAATGCCTCTGTGTCCAGCGTCCTGCAGTCTCCAGTGTTAATCAACATCTCTATGGATGGAAGGGAGGAAATAGACTCCCCCACCAGCGGTAATGCAGAGTTCACAACTGCCAGCTCTGGAGCCAGACAGACCTCTGAGATCAGCCAGGGGGCCACTGAAGAGATAAAGCATCCTATTAGTATGACAGATTATCATTCACTGCAATAGTTTTCTAAAACTTAACTTGCCATGTTGCCATGATGTGAGAATCAAACTGTTTGTTTATGTTTCCTATAGAGAATAATGATGTGGATGAGGAAGTAGGTGAAGGCCTGTCAGATTCTGAACATCAGTGTGAGCAAGAGTCCTCTGATGAAAGGTGTTTGATGATGAAGACATTGCAGAGAGGATGGAAGGGTGTGTGGGTGAAAACCAATGTCAGATACATGGTGAGACAGATCTACAGTGGTGCTGTGTTTTTATAATTTATTATTATTTTAAATGAGGAATTGAAGTAATGTGCTTCTGTATTTTCAGACCAGCATCAAGATGTCAACCCTGCTGATATGGATAGTAATGCAAACTTATGGAGTCATATCCTTGATGTAGCTGAGAGGTAAAGCCCCAATATTAAACCAGTTGCAGTTCTGACTTCTCTGTCTCAATATACTGTACCACACGACATTCATTCACATGAAAAGTTAACTCAGCATTAGAGTTACAGTTACGAGACTCTGCACATATTTGAAAACACAAAAATAAATTATATGCATGTGCTGGTTAAACAGTTCATTTGTGTGGTGTTCTGACATGTGCTTTTTCTGAGTGCATATACCAGAGGTGCGCACACACTAAAAGGCCTGACAAGTAGAGCATGATTACTGGACTATGTTATCATTCATATCTGATTGCGTTAAAAAAATTGCTGTCAAAAAGACACAAGGATTACATATAAACAGCTGGTTATGTCAGTGAAAATAAGCGGTTGAGAGCAAATTGGATGCATTGTTGTATATAAGATTAAATTAAATTAAATTTACATTAAATTTATGCATTTAGCAGACACTTTTATCCAAAGCGACTTACAGTGCATTCAGGCTATCAATTTTTAGTAGAAAGGTAGTAAGGACATCATTAAAATAATTAATGTGACGTAAGTGGTTCAACTGTAATGTTATGAAGTACGAGAATACTTTTTGTGTGCAAATAAATTATTGAATAAAATTTTTGTTTTGTTTGCACACAAAAGGTATTCTCGTAACTTCATAAAATTACAGTTGACCCACTGATGTCACATGGACTACTTAAAAAAATGTCCTTACTACCTTTGTGGGCCTTGAATGTGTCAGTTGCATTGCTGTATATGCAGGGTCAGAAAGCTCTCGGATTTCATCAAAAATATCTTAATTTGTGTTCTGAAGATGAACAAAGGTCTTACGGGGTTGGAACCACATGATGGGGAGTAATTAATGACAGAATTTTCATTTTTGGGTGAAATATCCCTTTAAATAATGTTAAGCATTAATCTGTATTTGGTCTAGCGGTCTCAGTCTGACATAAAAGGAGAGGGGGATGTGAGAGAGGACTTGGGCTGTCCAGAAGGGGACTACATAGATACAGCAGGTACGTGGAAAGTATTTTTCTTGCCGCCTTTCAAGGGTTAAAATATAAGCTTAAAAGCCAAATGAAGTGTTTAACTGGATGAAGCCATATTCGTTTTCTTTCTGTAGAATGTATAAATGAGCTGGGAGAGAAGACTGAGGCAGCTGATCAATAGAACCATCCTAACAGGTGCACAAGAAGCCTTGAATAAAATGCATTTGACCTTAGGAAAACAGTGTAGTGTATATCCTATTGCTTATATTAGCAGTATAGATATTACCAACAGAAATGAAACCTTTTAGATGAATGACTAATTAGAAACTTGTTTCAAAATCCTGCTGGTTTTCCTGGTTGAAAAAGCTCCACAATTTTACTTTTGTAATTACCGTACATTAACATTACCGTACCGTACACTGAATTTTACATTGAAATATGTTCTCCTCTGCTTCACTGATCTGAAATTACATTAAGACCCGTTTCCCTTTCCAAAAATAAACTTATGCTGTACAGTTTCTTTCTTATACAAATCTAATGATGCCACAACAGGTCATGCTATAATTTAATAATGGCTGCATAACATTATGCAGAGGAAATGGGACAGAAAAATAAATTATGCGATCCTGACTCATGGATATAGTCCACTGTCAGTCCTGTTCTAAACTGCCGATCCAATCAAACTGTAAGAAGGGTTTTACTTTAGAACACTGGTGGAAGGAACTGGAGGATTTACATGTTTTGGTGGGGTTTGTGCGTCTTATTTGGGTCCCCGTTTCTCAGTCTTTTGCCAGCAATGACAAGGCCTTTTTTATCCAGCTCAATGAGTTTAAGGTGCTGTAAGGTCTTCAATGCAGAATCACTGACTTTCATCTTCAGCTTCTTCCTCCTCTGAGTGCTTATTGGCCCTCTGAAGAGAAAAGAATGAAAAAATTTAGATCAAATGTTTTAGAAACCATTTAGTTGTCTTAAGTTACAGTGAATTATTAATCACATTAGGACTCAGGTGATGTTTTTGCACAAATATGACAAGACAAACCTGTTCTTATCTGAGAAGTGCTCGGATAACTGCTTATAGAACGTGTTGAGGTCATTCAGTTTCAAGTTACCACGTACACTCTGCGGGACAGTCTCAAATGTCCCCTCAGACACCTCTTCACGCATATTCTGTGCTGCAAGAAAAAAAAAAAAAAATTGAGTTTGAGGTTCTTCTGTCAGCACGGCCTAAAGAAGCAAACACATTTACTAAAAGTAGGTTTTGTCTCAAAACGTCACAAATGGCTAAATTTTAACAGTTACATGCATTTTTAAAGAAATGAACACTTTTATTGGATAAGGATGCATTAAAATGATAAAAACTGACAGTCGAGACTTATAATAATTATAGATGAATAGAATAGAACATCTCTCGGTTCTTGCTCTTCTTCTGTCAGTGGTGGAACCTTGAACACAAGATTTCCCATTAGCACACATACAGTCCGAACCCAAAAACCTCATGAAACTACTTCATTTTTCCAAAGCCCACCCCTTAACCATGGCAAAATAATTGTGTATGGCCTGTGGTGTAGTAAGATGGACATTGACCCTTTGATTTGTTAGATAAGGGCAGTTGTTGCACAACTGAATGAATACCTGCACATCTGCTGTGCTCTATAGCTGGTTAACCATCTGCACTGTGGTGTCCAGGTGAGCTTGTATTGAGTCCATGAATCGTTTCTGTTCCACCTCGACCTCCTCTACCTGTGCGCACAGGGCTGCATGCCGCGCTTTGATCGCAGACAAGTTCTCCAGCAACTGAACAGGGTTTCCCTGAAATACACAATCACAGATTTAGAAAGACAGACTCAGAATTTAAAATTAACAAATGAATACAAATGTACCTCGCGCATTGGCCATGAAGTCAAATTTCAGCCGCTTTTCCACATATTCTATATCAGCTTCTGTTTTCTGGAACTACAAAAACACAGATCTAAACATCATAACTCTTCAGCATTCAGTAGATTTAATTCAGGAGTTGATTGCTGTTTGTACACTTCGGCATTTATTTAGTGGCCCATCTGAATGAGGGTTCAACCTAAAACCTGAAACCCTATTAGCAATATTGCACTACTCTGAACACAGTGGACAGCAGAGGCAATACTGATAGGGTCTCAAGAATTAGGATTAGGCATTATTACCTGTAAAACAGAGAAAACAAACAATATGCCAAATGAGACTGTGCACCACTTTGAAAACTTCAAACATTGTGCAAAGCTGCTCTCAGATGCTTTGACAATACTATTGCACTGCTAGCTGTCCAATACAGTAGTGCAATAAAGTCAGAGCACCTGTTAACAGCACTTGATGTGGCTGGCCACAAGGGTTGACCCTACCTTTGAGAAAAATCCCTGGCCAATGCCCTTTTAACATTGCACTGCTTTAATAACCGAGTTATCAGTAGTACAATATAAAAGGGGCACTGGACAGACGGTATGCATTCAGGCCGTTCCATTTGCATGTAAATAATGTCAGCAAAAAGCCTGGGAAAAAAAAACACAGTTGTCACATAAACATTACAACATAATAGTGGTGAGATACATGCATGTAGATGGTTCATAATAAAGGCATCAATTTAAAAAGCAAGTTCTTATTGTTATGGCATTTTGTTAATTATAGCTTTTTTACATTATTTAATTTAATAGGTAACAGCCATCATTTTTTACTCAAAATAACTGCGAATTAAAAGTAATTTCACACACATTATGAATATAGAATTATTATTATTTTATAATATACACGTAGCACTTCTGACACACAGGCAGTTTGGTAAAGTTACTAATGTTAGTTCGCTACAACTTCCTAATGATATTTGAACTCCTGAAAAAAAATTTTTTTTATGCATGTTATTATGGTTTACAGAATACCAATATAGTTTTCATGAGATTATGCAGCCATACAATTTATCGGAGTCTTCAAAAGGTAAACCTCTACGAAGAGGTCTGTCTGTACGTCTTCCAAAGGCAATGGATACATTTAATATAAATTGTTATCATAATTTCATAATATCATAATTAATGACAATTGCTACAATAACTTGATGTGTATATAAACCCATAGTGTTTACGCATGTTTAAATATCTTTTGGAATAAGGAGTAAGTTCGGGATGCAGCGCGCGCTCTCGCGGACACGCGCAGGCCCTCCCGCACCCCTAGTCTCCTCAGCGCTTCGCACAGCAGCAATCGAGCAAAATTAACACTTTTCGGAATGAATGCCATGGTGTCGATTCAAAATATGCACATTAAAGTAAATTAATCATATTACGGCTGATTTTCGCTGTAAATATAAATGATTAAAGACGTTAGCAGCGGCACTGGTTAGCCATCCAGCTAACGTTAACGTTACATGTTTTACGTGATTTTCTCCCCTCCAACCTCAGGGAAAGTCAGAGGCATACGTTACACAGAACACGTAATTCTTCGTGTTTCTTCTACATTATGTTGTCTGTCGTAAAGGCACCTGTTTTATTAACAGTTAGACGCAAACGGTCGGTTTACAATTAAAAACATTTGATGAAAATGTTTCGCTGATGATGAAAACCGCTTACCATCGCCTTCAGCTTATCAACTGTCTCCATGTTGAATAGTTTACATTCCTGAAGCAGGCAAGCAGCCCCGGAAATATAAAGCTCGCAGCAGAGCACAAGACCTTCTCTGATTGGTCAGCTGTCAGAGAGCGTGGAAGATGATTGGTCAGTTTGTAAAGAGCGAACGAGAGGAAAGAGGAAGGTATGTTCGGGATGGAATTCACAGTGTATTTATAATACATAGTAAATAAAATTGTATGTAAAGCATGTATGCAGAATTCAGTGTTGTTGTTGGGTTTTTGACATGGCATGCAAAAATGTGTTATTATATTTCAAACAAAAAAAAAATGTGTCAAATATCTTGAGAATTACAGAAAGAGACCTATTTTAACAGAGTTGTAATGTTCAGGTCAGGGTTACTTTAGAATCATGCTCCTGGATGCTTCAACAAATTCTAAAACTGAAGGTTTGATTGCAGTTAATATTGTACTATTTAAAAATATATATTAAAAGAGTCCTTTTTAAAAATAAAATGTATACTACTGTTCAGTTTCCTTAAACAGTCATAAAAAAAATATTCAAAGAAGAGTTTCAATGACGTTTAGCCCAACCCGACCAATCGACCACCAGAATGTGAATAACCATTGAGAGTAGGCGACGATAAACCCCTCCCCCTTGTATGTGACTGACAAAAAGTTTATACAATCATAACACTGCATACACACTGCTACACCAATCAGAGAAGGCCGCTCGCTCGTAGCGTCAACAAAGCTTGGCTGCGCCGTAGGCTCGTTCTCGACCGGTTGTCTTGTAGAGGACGTTGGAGTCACAGTCAGGAGGGGTTCTTTATCAACTATTAATTTTAAAACCGCAAGCACTTGCAGAAAATCGAGCCACCATGTTCTCCCGTATCGCTAGACCTACAGCCACCCTCCTCCGGAGCTTATCCACCTCCTCCCAGGTAAAATGTCATATTTGTAAACATGCGACTGGGCTAACATTAGCCTCCATGATTTGTGTGAATGTGCGATGACGTTAACATGTCAAACTAAGATTAATACCCTTTCTTTTTTTTTCCTTTACTCATTCTTGTTTCTTAATGAGCCATAGACTACAATAGTATAATTGAAACTAAGTTAAGGAAACTTACATCCAGTTAACCGAGAAGTTACCTTGCTTGATATTTAGCCATCAAATTCACACTGTAACGTTAGGCGTTACAACATAAGTAACTTTTTAGTCATATGGTATTCATGTTTATGGAAGTTGCAAGGATCATTTAGGATTCCCCATGAATCTGTTGAAATCCTGCTATCCGGCATGAGAAGGTTTTCAGTCGACCATGCCAACTCGTTTATCTGCCTGTGTAGGATCATCCTGGTTAGAGATGGTATCACTTTGACTCCGGTCCACCTTTGAAAGGTCATTACTGTAAGCAGCTACTTGGCTCACTGTTGTGTAGTGGTCTTGATCTGTAATAAGAGATCAGGCTTAATGCAGATTTTCCATCTGATATGTTTTGTGCTTTATAAGGCTTATACTTTTATTTCTATGCAGTAGGGGTTTTCAAACTGAGGTCTGGGTACCACTGAAAATTTTAAAACGGTAAAATGTGAATGTAAACATTAATAAATAAGAAAAATATAAAACATTTTATTAATGAATAAATAGTAAAATATTTTATATTAATAAACAGTACGTCCAACAATAGAGTACTTTAGTGGGTAGAACATAACAGAAACTAAATATTTAGCACAATATTTTACACATTAATAATATAAGATAACATTTTCGCATTTAACATTTCATTAATTGGATCTTTATACATGAGAATGTCCTTCTCATGAGGACGATCATATCTGGCAGTCTGTGGCATTTAAAAGATTCTTGGTTATGCAATGCATGCAGTTCAACTTCCATTTGAATAAAACTAATAATTTTGTTTGCTTGCTCTAAACACAGTCATATGCCAATACAGCCTTCTTTGTACTGTCTAAACCGTTTACAGAGTCCTTAATCACTTGGTTTAAACCCCCCTTCTCCTGGGCATGAGTGGTAGTAAAAATTCCTGTTAGTATTTTTCCAGGCTGAAAAGGTCTCAAGGTCAAGACCTACATGTGTAAATGTGTAGAAACACAAACACGATCATTTTTAACATTTGCATTCAGTGGTTGTTCCATTTTTTTTATTTTAATAATATTTTGACAACCAGATTATGATTCCTGATTAATGTATAAAATGCATGCAACAATTCAAAGCAGCACATTTATTGGCCTAAGGAATCAGAGGGCACTTTAATCATAAGAGTAAATTGGATCAGCATATATTGTGATGCACTGCAATTTTTTTCTCTTTGCAGCACAATGCCAAAGTAGCTGTTTTGGGTGCCTCAGGTGGCATCGGGCAGCCCCTGTCTCTCCTGCTGAAGAACAGCCCTTTAGTGAGCGAGCTTTCACTTTACGATATTGCCCACACTCCTGGAGTAGCTGCTGACCTCAGTCACATTGAGACCAGAGCCACCGTCACAGGTACAGAGATGGTTTCAGCTCCTCAAAACTCATTTTTGAGTTATTTGTTGCAGAGAAATCAAATTTGCTATTTTAAAGTTGGCATAAAATGAAAATCCACCCTATGCCTTTTCTAAATGTATCTTAATGAACTTCTTATGAAAGATTCACCCATGTAACAATTTTTAAACCTGTAATTTGTAATCAAAACTCCAATGGTGAAATGACAGGCTTTTCTCTTTGGTCATGTTCAGTATGCCAGACTTCTTCAGTCATTCACATTACTTAAACCCTGCTGAATTCTTACAGTCAACCTCAAGCTCACATTCAGATTTGCCTCCACCTAATCAACAACTGATGCATAGACCAAAGGCCCCATCCGAACCCAGATACGCACCGAAAATACTAGTGTAAAAGCACCCTCAATGTGTCTGCTCTAGTGTACACGGTCTTGCCTTGCAGGCTACATGGGAGCAGATCAGCTGGGGGCTGCACTAAAAGGCTGTGATGTTGTTGTCATCCCTGCTGGTGTCCCAAGGAAGCCTGGTGGGTGTATATATACAGAATTATTTTTTTTCCTCTGCTTTATTTTATTTTAATTGTATTTAAAGTCCTCATTCAAAGGCATTTGTAACCCGTTTAATGTGTGCATATGTGAAACAGGATATTCAACAAAAAATGTTGATTGGCTTGATGTAAAATGGGCTCAATTATAAATCAGAAATGTATAAAAAGACCAGAATTTCTTAATATCGTGCCTTACATTTTTCTAGGTATGACCCGTGATGATCTGTTTAACACCAATGCCACCATTGTGGCCACATTAGCTGATGCTTGTGCCCGTCACTGTCCTCAGGCCATGATCTGCATCATTTCAAACCCAGTAAGTAGAAGGTGTCAGTAGCCTTACATTGCTGAGATGTCACTTTATACCTGCTCAAAGATGACAAGGGTTTATAGCACTATATAGCTGTTCCATATTGAACTTTGATTTTGTGATTTTCAGGTGAACTCCACTATCCCAATCACATCGGAGGTGATGAAGAAACATGGCGTCTACAACCCCAACAGAGTCTTCGGTGTCACAACACTGGATATTGTCAGAGCAAACGCTTTTGTTGCTGAGCTCAAAGTGAGTTGTATGAATTCAATACTGATGGAAGAGGAGTTTAAATTTAAGTGCAAATTTATTTATTTAATGTCATCACCAGAAAACATATTGACTAAGTCTGTTCATTGTCACCTTTACTGCAATATTTCCAGGGCCTTGATCCCGCCAGAGTCAATGTGCCCGTTGTTGGAGGTCATGCAGGAAAAACCATCATTCCTCTCATTTCACAGGTAAGAAAAACCTATATTACTATCTAATTGATAATTTATTCAATAAAAATATAAACAATAAACATAAGTTTTTGGCAGGATATTTTTTGTGGGTTGCTCGTTTTTTAGTTCCGTGGCATTGCACTGCATGACCCCACCCACAATGAAATCTCATTGGTCCAAAATCCAGTACCATAAACCTCAAAAGACTTTTAATTTGCAGTGATTTGCTTTTAACCAAATGGTAAAATGATAAAGATTCTTATTTTATTTTGTGTTGTTTACAGTGCACTCCCAAGGTTGAGTTCCCTACAGATCAGCTGTCTGCTTTGACCGGCAGGATCCAGGAAGCAGGAACTGAGGTTGTGAAAGCTAAAGCTGGTGCAGGTGAGAACTGATGTTTTATATGCTTTTTGACTTTTTTTTTTTTCTTCTTTTGGGTACTTTGAAGTTTGGTTCCTTTGTATCACTGGCATTTTAGTTGTGCATATGCTTAAGTGAGAAAATCTAGAATATGTCTCTGTCCATAGGCTCTGCCACACTGTCCATGGCCTATGCTGGAGCCAGGTTCACATTCTCCCTTCTCGATGCCTTGAATGGAAAAGAGGGTGTTGTTGAATGTGCATTTGTGAGATCTGAAGAGACAGAATGCAAATACTTCTCTACACCTCTCCTCCTCGGGGTAAGTCTAGCTAGATCTTCTCTAGAAGTTACTTCGTTATTTTATTTTTATACAAGGTCAAAGTAACAACGATAGCCTAGTAAAGTAGAATAAGCTTTCTGTTTATTTGTTTGTTTGTTTCATGAAGATTTATTTTGAATTTTCACCTCCTTTTCTCAGAAAAATGGCATTGAAAAGAACCTTGGTCTTGGTAAGCTCTCTGCATTTGAGGAGAAGCTGGTAGCTGAAGCCATGGATGAACTGAAGAGCTCCATCAAGAAAGGAGAAGATTTTGTTGCAAACAAGAAGTGATCTGTGCTTGTGGCACACTACCTGTGAAATGTCATTTATTTATAAAGCTGAGTCATTGTATGTCAACAAAAAATTATTTTCATCATGTTCAAAGATGCCCACAGTCTTTGTACTGATTAATTAAAACGGTTAAATTCACCCATCAATAAAACGGTCTGTTTACCAATTCTTTGCATTTCAGTTCACTCAATTAAAAATATTTCTATTTTGCTATGAGATCCTTTTATTGACTTGCATTTTTGTTGTTGTTGATAATTAGATGCAATTTGAGTGACCCATAAATTTAATTAAAAAATTAAATGATTTGTGATTAGAGGTGGTGTTGGCGCAGTGGATAAGACGCATGCCTTTGGTGTGAGAGACCCAGGTTTGAAACCACTGTAAGTCACCAATGTGTCCCTGAGGAAGACACTTAACCCCTAGTTGTATCTAGAGGCGTGTGACCTCTGACATATATAGCCATTGTAAGTCGCTTTGGATAAAAGCGTCAGGTAAATGTATTTGTATTATTTATTCATAAATTAACTATATTTGATGTTTGCAAATCTACTCCTTAGTTGTGTCATTTAATAATGCGGTGATGCATGCATTTTTTTTTAAAGATTCCTCCCTAAATATTTTACTACCATAACTAGCTAACATTTTAAAAACATCTAAAATATTTAAATATCTGGGTTCATTGTTTTGTTTTTAATGTTATTTCACATTTGCACACACATTTGAAGAAATTAAAAACAAAAATATGACTTAATAGATATGCAGATTATTGTAAATATAATTAGTTTATTGTTCATGTAAAAAAATAAATGTGAAAGTGACGTGGCATTCAGCCAAGTGTAACGCGCGTGAGTATTCACTTGCTAAAGTTCTTACCCAGCGCTGTGTCGTGGGTTCTTGGCTTCGTTCTGTTATCCACACTATAGAGAGGACACTGGCAAGGAGCTCGGGTGATTACAACACTTGTTTAATGAACAATCAGAGGCAATATTCCAACTTGACCGCAGCCGATTACAGAGTGCGACTTAGCTCTCCATCTCTCTCATCTCAACCAAAAACCCCGCGTTCCTCCACTCCCGCGATCTCAATCGCGGGGCGCTATTCTCGCGATATTAACAATTAATATTCCTATTTAAAGTCATAGACATAGAACATTATAACTAAATTTCACTTCCTACTCAAGTATGGTGACACATACTCCGAATTCGTAATTCGTGCGCGAACACACACACACGCACACGGCGCCCGGGAAGCAGTTGCATAGGTGGTTCATGCCTTGCTCAAGGGCACCTAAGTCGTGGTATTTAGGTTAGGTCTCATCATCACAAATTACTCTCCACTGTACTGTCATAAAACGTAAGAAGTAAATGTTTTGGTGTATTCGAAAAAGAAACACTTGTCAAAACTGAAGAAATACGCTTCTAATTATTGTCTCATTGTTGGCTTATTTGCATAAGGTTTGCTCATTTGCATACGCGCGAAAACGTCCTGCCTGCCACCAATCAAAGGTGTTTAGTACGAAAACATCGTCTCAACGTCCACCGCCGTGCTAATTAGCCAAAGTCACCGTTTCCATGACTTTACTGTGCCAGTAAATCAATTACCAAACCAACAAAACATTCCGAATTTACAGAGTTTTTTTGGTATACAGACCGTCAAGTAATGGCTGGTTTAACAGAAGAGCGTATGCGCGTGGTGGCGATAATTCACGCGCTCAAAGCTGTCGGTATCCGCGTGAAAAACTGGAAGAACCTTCTAAATGGATATTCAAACTGTGAACAAACTTTTAGTAAGGTAAAAAAAAAAACGTATTAATATCCTTGAAACGACGTGCATTTGTGTGTTACTTAAATATATATTATCATTGACACTTTGAATTTGTTTCTAAGGAAAGCGTGTCACAAAGCTTTGCTTTTGGACGTGACCTGCACTTACTCCCACAACATGAACTGTCTGACATGGGCGGTACTGTACCTCAGTATGTTTGATAACTTATCTTGCTTGGTAAAAAATGTAAATAATCACAAATAAATTAGCGTTTCACGAGTGAAACCTGATAGTTGTTGTTTTCAGGTTTTTGGTGGAGGCCTGTGGATATCTGTCACAACACCTGCATACAGAGGGTCTTTTCAGGAAGACTGGATCATTAAGTCGTATTCGAGCTCTAAGGGTAAATTCCTTCAAATCTGTCAAGTCACAATGACACCGTGACATGTCTTTTTAGTTTTTAATGTTAAATATACACAGTGATCTATTGTTTTAATGGATGACCAACTTGTCATTCAGGTTCATGTTTTGACCTTTACATTTACATGTGCACATTTTTTTGGTCAAAAGGTTTTTTATTTTATTTTTTCTATGTTTTTGAAAGAAGTCTCATATGCTTACCAAGGCTGTATTTATTTGATTGCAGTTAAAACAGTAATATTGTGAATATGTTTTATATAAAAATTAGCTTTTTTTATTCAGCAAGGGTGCATTAAATTTCAGTAAAAAGATTTATGTTTATAATAAACATTACAGATTTCTTTCAAGTGAATGCTGTTGATCAAAGAATCCTTAAAAAATAAAATCATGTTTTTCACAAAAAGTTAAGCAGCAAAAACAGTTTTTAATATTGATAATAGTAAGAATTTATTGCACATCAATATTAATTGTAATTTATCACCAAATCAGCATATTAGAATGATTACTGAAGGATCATGTGACATTGAAGACTGGAGTTATTTCTTGCTTAAAATCAGTTTTGCCATCACAAAAATAAATTATATTTTAAAATATATATTAAAATTGAAACCAGCCAAATGCTTCTATTTCATAGGCAGATCTGGAGCAGGGAAAGCCAGTCTTACTTCCCTCGCATGCAGCCTTCCTGCAGCCCTGTGACGTTGCCTCTCTCATCAAGCAGTTCCTGCGTGAGCTGCCTTCTCCTCTCATCCCTTCAGACCTGCAGTTCCCTCTGATTCAGGCCCAGGGGCTTGAGATGACACATGACCAGGAGGGAGCAAGAAACAGAACAACTCTTCTCATAACAGCTCTGTTTCCTTCATCCCAAGCACGTGTACTGAGATACCTCTGCACCTTTCTGCGCCAAGTTGCAGAGAGGTTTGACATTTGATTACAGTTTGAAAATATGCAGCTTACTTTTTTAGAGTCTTTTTAAGGAATATTCTTTTATTTTTCTGTAATCTTTACAGTGTAATCGAAATTATTGTCTGTGGTAATTGAGAGCATCCAACAAATGCTTTACATAGACATGCAGACAATGGACAAGCTCATAATAATTGTTTAGTCCTTTTTATTTTCTCATTTTCATGTCTTTGGTCAGATGCAGTGAAAATAGAATGCATGCTACCAACCTGGCTGTTGTTATTGCTCCTAACCTGCTTCAGTGTCTACCACCACCTTCAAAACTTACTCTGGACACGGACAAACATTTAGACCAGCAGTCATCAGTGATCAAATCACTTATTCTTCATGCAGATCGAATTGGTAAAGATGTATGAGATTAGAATGAACGATTGGTTGACCGGCTCTTTGCTGTCTTTAACATCATTTATTTTGTGTAAACTGAGCTTGTTCATTAACTTTGTCTATTAGGTGTTGTTCCATCATGTATACTGGAGGCATCAAAAACAACAGGAGGAGCCGAGACGTCCTCTCCTACAGGTGGCGCTATGTTTAATAAGAGGACAGGACTCAGTGTTTACAGAAGTGTGAGAAGACAACGGAGGCGAAGTGTTGGTGGTGAGATTGTGATTATAAATATAAATATGTGGTGTCATCCCTGATTTGATCTTATGTTTTTAATAATCATTTATATAATTATAAAAATAGGAATCCTGAAAAAAAATCTATCACAACTTACACAAAAATATTAATCTACTTTTAATAGTATACATTTTTTTCTTGAGCACCAAATCGGAATATTAGAATGATTTCTGAAGGTAAAAAATTACAAACATAACATTTAAAAATATATTTTTATTCTATATTTCATAATTCTATTATGTTATTAAATAAATACTGTATTTCTGATCAAATCAGTTTAACCAACCCTAAACATTTGCGCTCAATATATAATACATACGGTATTTTTGTGTGTATGTGTGTGTGTGTATATATATATATATATATATATATATATATATATATATATATATACACACAGTACAGACCAAAAGTTTGGACACAACTTCTCATTTTTCTTTATTTTCATGACTATGAAAATTGTAGATTCACACTGAAGGCATCAAAACCATGAATTAACACATGTGGAATTATATATGGAATTATATACATAACAAAAAAGTGTGAAACAACTGAAAATATGTCATATTCTAGGTTCTTCAAAGTAGCCACCTTTTGCTTTGATTACTGCTTTGCACACTCTTGGCATTCTCTTGATGAGCTTCAAGAGGTAGTCACCTGAAATGGTCTTCCAACAGTCTTGAAGGAGTTCCCCGAGAGATGTTTAGCACTTGTTGGCCCTTTTGCCTTCTGTCTGCGGTCCAGCTCACCCCTAAACCATCTCGATTGGGTTCAGGTCCGGTGACTGTGGAGGCCAGGTCATCTGGCGCAGCACCCCATCACTCTCCTTCTTGGTCAAATAGCGCTTGATGCCTTCAGTGTGACTCTACAATTTTCATAGTCATGAAAATAAAGAAAACTCTTTGAATGAGAAGGTGTGTCCAAACATTTGGTCTGTACTGTGTATATATATATACTTTTTTTTCAGTTTTAATCAAAATATTATTTCAGAAATATTCGTAGATGCTTTTTCCAAATTGAAGCCAAATCGTACTCTTACTGGACCTCCAATAGTCTTAGACGTCATGCCAGGTGAGCCACAAATATTTTTGCATGGGAAGTGCCTTGTTATTTATTAATATCTCTTTATCAAAAAATACTTTTTTGATCGCTGCAGTGACTCCTCTCTCAAAAAGCCCCACCTCTCAATCACCAGTGACAGTCAAACGCAAAGCTGCTGAGGAATCACTTCCTGAACTTGAAGGATCTGCAAGGAAAAGGTCATTTGTGATTTTTCCTGATAACTATTAATATTGTCTGGTTCTCAAATGACTTCATACAGTAGACTATTTGTGAAAGATGTGGTGGGAGGGTTTGAGGTTGGGAAGACAGTTAAAACTTTTCCTTGAAGATTGTTCTGTTCCCTTGTTTCATTCAATAAATACGTTTAAAAAAAAAATGTATTATGTGTATATTATTCTCCAGGCGGTCTCTGCATGACCTAAGAGAGGACACACCGACTTCCATCACCCAGTCAAAAGGTCAGTCTGTTTATGTGTGTATTTACCAGCTCATCACCTGATTGTTGCAAAATGCAAGTACTCAAAGTTGCTTCCCAAATTTTTTTTAGAATCTGTAAGCAGTCATAGTGCCCTTGAAGAAAAGTGTGGTGAAGAAGATCCCATTCCCACCATTTCCAAGAAGAAAAACCACATTAGAGAACAGCGGAAATCACATAAGTACTATATCACAATTGCACTCTACACTGTACTAAAATTAACAAACAATTTGGGGGTGAATTCTAATTTACAAAAAGGAGCAGTCAGGTTTATATGTGTGTTTTGGTGTTTTCAGGGCTCCAGCACAAGAAGAAAATGTGCGTCAGAGAAAAAGATCTCTCCGATTTTTTGCTGTGTCCAGTGGCAACAGCAGTAACCATGTATGTTTTTTTTATTTATTATCATTAAAACTGACTGCCTTCTTTTTTGCCTGTGTTTTTAATAGTTGTAATAGTTTTTAACAATTATTTTAAGTGTTTATTTCCTTCTGCTAACCTGGTTTAATATTTTTAGCCTTTAGTGAGACAAACACAAAAAGACTCTGAAAATTGTGAAGAACACCAAGAGCAGCCTGACTGTAAAAGTGGTTTACAACTTACAAATGCTGATGTAAAGATACCACTTATCCTCATTGATGGAACACGAGGAGGTTTGGATCAGTCTTTTTATTTGAATGATCGGTTGAATCTACATGAACACATTTTAAATTTGAGAGCTACCGCAAAGTAACAGAGTTTTGGTTACATTTTTGTCTATCCAATATTTAAATTATTATTGTATCTATTATATCTAAGTACATACTATAAATCTTTTCATGTTTTTTTTCTTTTGTGTGCATTAGATTTCTGGAATTTAATAAAAAAATTTAATATTCTGGAATTCTATTTTTATTTTATTTTTTTGTCTTGCAGTTGTTGGAAATGAGGTGGACGATGACCCTGATCTTCTCAACTGCAGTTTTGTAGAAAGCCCTAATGACTGTCTGAACATGGGATCTGAAGTATCTTGCATTCAAAGACAGAAAAGTGAGGAACCCTGTGATGATGAATGTTGGACCGTGCTTGAAAATGAACACTTTGAGCAGTTAGGAGAATGCAAGGTAATACAATCTGTCACTCAAAACAAAGGGTCTCCGATAAATGCAAGCACAGAAGTAGAGACTGAGCCAGAGGTGAAGCAGCCACGTAAAGAGTCTAAAAAAGTGAAGAATTGCTATAAAAACCGATCTCGTCCTCGTAGATCCATAAGCCTACCTGGGGTGAAACTGGAGTCATGTACTGAAGAGATGCCCAAGTTGGAAATGGAAGTTGGTAGAGCAGAAACTGAGATGGATAACAGGGTCTGGCCAATGTTTGCTAGTCTGACCCTTTCAAATGAGCAGGGAAATGTAACCATGGAGAAGAAATTGGGTGTCAAAGAAGTGCAAGAGGCCAAAGTGAAAACATTAAAGAATTCTAAGCAAGACAAGATGGCAGATTCAACTCTTGGTTTCAAAAGACCCCATCTGCGTTTGTCCGTGGCTGAGCGACTTCGGGGCTTTAGTGCTTTGACATTGCTTCTTCGGACATCACGGACAGCACCTCAGTTTCGGGAAAAACCACAGGAATCCCTTCAAAGGGGACCCACACGTCTTCGGAGACAAGGTGCTCGACGGTTCAGTCGCTCGATCAGTCATGAGGGAGTGTCAGAGAGACTGCCAGAGCAGAGCCCTGTGGGATCTCCACCAGCAAATCAGGCTTTCACAGGTATATGTGACGCTAGCCCTGATTCAGGTGTGGAGTCGGTCGATCATGAACCGATTACTGATTTTAATCATCAAGAGGTGTGCAATATGTCACAAAGTTCCCCTAATGTTCAGCTGACAAATGATGTGGATGCGGATCCAGTTTTGCCCACAACAGACAAAACTGAAAATCAGTTTCTCTGTAGTCAAATAGAGCAGGATGTCGGGGAACTTGATCTTCATAAACTATTGGATCAGAAGTGCCACATTGATGGTAATGAGCAAGATGATCATCAAGATTTAAATGTTTCTGCGGAAGTTCTTACACCTTGTCTTGCATCTACAATGTTCTTCCAGCAGATGATGCCATTGAATCTCTTCAAAGACACAAGCTCAGCCGAAGACTTCAAAACGGATCAAGTCTCTCTGAATGAAAGTGACAAGGAAAGCTCCTCCTCATGGCTGAATGCCACTCCTCCATTTGTATTTCCACCTTTTGCTGCTTTGTCACTTGATGGTGTTATTTCTGAAGATGACTCAAGTAAAAACATGCCTTGCGATCTGTCCCCTCCATCCTTTCAGTTTAGGCGTCCGACTGCAAGGAGGCTCTACAGAGACTCTCCCCGCTGGCCCTCGCATGAGGTGCGAATGTCTGCTTGGAACCCATTGCCACTTTAAAAGTTTAGTTCTTTCATTTTTATTGGTTAAATAAATATCAGTTCCTAGTGACTGGGATCTGAAACTGGTTTGTGTAATCATTTAATTATTATTTATGGAACAGTGCTTTTATTTTATTTTTTTATGTTTGCGAGCTGTCACAAATTTTATTTGTTCTTAATAAAAATCTGTTTTAATAGTTGACTTTGTTGTTGTTTTAAAGGAGGTCAGTTTATTAAATTTTTACAGATATATAAGGATCTGGGACAATTTTTGTTCGCAAGTTTAGCAAACTGTTTTTTTTTTGTCACCAGTTTGGTCAATATTTAAATTTCTACCCAAATACAAGCTCTCGCTTAAGGCTCTATAAACAAAACATTGAGTACTTAAAATTACTTAGTCAATTAAATTATTTATTTTGAGTATCTCAAGTGCCAATCCAGTTCAGAGAAAGCAAAATGAAGGTACAGTGTTTACTTATTAAATAAAAGCATCGGTTCCTGATATCATAAACAGATGTTAACAACAATATCCTTTATTATCTAGTAGCTAAAGCCAACAGAGTGATAATGTTAGTTTAATGAGACTGGTGCTCCTCCCCTTTGATCTGGAGCAGTGAGGAGAAACTAGAGACAGTGGAGCTGCCTGTTAATCTCTCTGAACCACATTCACCAGAGCTGGAGACTCATTACTCCATACAGACAGGCAGCCTGCGGTCCGGGGTGCAGAGATAAGAGGAGAAACTGAGGCCGGGATCTGTCCCAGCCAGGAAGAAGGAAAGACCGGGGACTGCCAGTACCTGTAGATCTGCTGCACCATGGCAGACGGAGCAGAGGGAGAGGAGGAAATCCAGTTTTTACGAACAGTGAGTTACGGTTGACAGTATTTTACATCTGATTAGTTTAAATAAATGCCTAACTATACTTTATATATATATATATATATATATATATATATATATATATATGTATATGTATGATGTGTTTATGCATTAGGAATTAGATTCTTAATGAGTTAAATTGACTGTAAAGTAAGAAATTCATTGTTTGAAAGGTGTAAGAATCATGAACTATAATGTTTATTGAATATTGTCAGTGGTATGTTTGACCACATTTTGACAGCTCATGCAGTTTTAATGGATGTGTTTGGATGAATGTGGAGTGACACGACCAGGTGTGTGGATTTGCTGTCATTGTTGTCTATTTATACATCTAGGTTGGATTGTCACTGTTTGAAACAGGACTTTACACTTGGCACTGTGCAGAGAAGCATGACGGCAACATACTGCCAAGACTAAATTGTAAATCTAGGCTACAGACTAAATATACAGGGCAAAGGTATATGAATTTTGGATGTAAGAATGAGGCCCATCAATGCCATAATATACAGTTGCACTCTATATTGTCAAGCATCTATGGAGAGAGGAGCCTATCCTTGATCTTAGTGTTGTAAATGTCTGGCCTGGCTGTGTTGTGGTTATGCCAACATGAACAGTAAGTCATTCTAAAACTGTCTTGTCATGGATGCATTGAAAGATTTGAACACAGTATGGAGTTCATCCAATGCAGAGTTCCAGATATCTAGTGTTGTGATGCTGCTGTCTGTGAGCTCTGAGTCTATATACAGAGATGGGATTAGCAGCTTTCTAGGCTTGTCCTAAACCAACACCTGTTTGTTTCAGTCTATTTAAAAAGTCTGTTACATGTCCTCTTACTTTTAAGTCAGCCTCTAGAGCTTTTCAGCTCATATTTAGAGTTTTGTTTGATTAACATCAGTCAAAATTTGGAAACAGTTTTTAGTTGTTTCTCATGATTGGAAAGTCTTCTGAAATTCTTGAAAAGAAGTCATTTTGGATCATTCGTCATTTAAATTTTTTTATTCTGGAGTATTGTTCAACAGGAGTCATCCAACCATTGTCTCTATTAGACTGTGCTACTGATCTTGAGTTTGACTGGCATAAATAGTCATTTGTTCATGGCTCAGTTTCCAGTCTGCACTGCTGGCAGATTGTTGGTGCTTCTTTCTTGCTCGGGGAAAATTGCATGTAGCAGGTGCTACAGCCTGAAATAGAGGGGGAGAGAATGAGGAGGAGGCTTTGAGAGACAAGTAGGGGAGAAAATGGATTGAAAAAGAATTTAATGTTTGTGTTACTGTAATTCGATAGGATAACTAATATTTCAAAAAGTGACAAGCTAAAATGAATTAATAATTTTAAACAACTTTTTTTCTATATCTTTATACATGTAGTTTTTGTGACCTCATGTTAATCAACTACAACTGAATACTTTGAAATTTTCATTTGACACACAGCAGGACTATTGCAACTGCAAAAAGTTGATTTAATTTTTTTTTAAATGTTGCCTTTCTCTAGCAATTTATTATATCTAAACATGTACATGTTCCTTTATACATGCACATGAATTGTCATACATAAAAATTGTAATAAATATATATATATTTTTTTAATTATTACAATATTATTATTACATTTTAATAATTTTGAACTAAATCAGTGGAGCGATTAGGAAGTTGTCTATCAATTTAAGACTTTTTGAGGTCACCTTGTATGGGAATAGAGTTACAGAGGGCAGGGCTGCACATAAAATTAGTAGCACCACCACAGGCCTTATCACTGTTGTATTAAGATCAAATCAATGGTTGATTTCATATAACCTAACAGAAGTTTCTTACAGTGCTTGATTATATTAATGTTAAAATCAAATTATTTCGTCTGACCTCATCTTGAGACCTCATGTCGTTTTGACTGTAACCTGAGCCATATTCAGGACTAGATGCATGCTGCACTGATCAAGGTTACAAATAGCATGCTATTTAGCAGCAATGTTTGCTATGGACATGCTGTTACAAAGAAAACATTGATGACTTGTCTAAAGAAGTATTTCAGGAAGTGTTTTAATATTTTGCCAAACATCAAATTGGATTTCTATGATTCCAAAAGAGCGTAAATGTAGACATTTATTGTTAGTAGTCTCAATATCAGATAATGCATCAACAAAACATAATATTATCTTTGCTTATCACCAAGATGAAAGTTTATCATTAAGTTAAAGACTTGAGTTCTTTTTTTTATGTCAGTAGGCACCAAAATACTCTGGTTACCAACATTTAATCAAAACGTATTTTAAAGAAAATAAGTCTTAAAGGTTTGAGGGTGAGTAAATCATGACAGAATTTGTATTTTTTGGTGAATGATCCTTTTAACTGTTCTAAAATGTTAAGGCTTATTTAAAACTTCTTTTTCTTTGTAGGATGACCAGGTGGTTCTACAGTGCACTGCTACTATCCTGAAGGAGCAGATTAAACTCTGTCTGTCCTGTGAGGGTTTTGGAAATCGCCTGTGTTTTCTAGAAACTACATCCAATGCCCAGGTTTGCTTTTCATTCATGACATTTCGGAAATACATCTGATGTTTTGGATTCCCTGTTGTCACTTTTTGCTTGTTTGTCATCCTAGAATGTTCCTCCTGATCTGGCTATATGCTGCTTTATTCTGGAGCAGTCGTTGTCTGTGCGTGCCCTTCAGGAGATGCTGGCTAACACAACTGAGCTTAATGAGGTTAGTCCAGAGCACATACATCAGGAATAAGGTCATATTCACCTTTAAAGGGTTAGCACACCAAAACATTTTTTCACATTGTTTTTCTGAACTGACAGTATATCTGACAGTATTCTGACAGTCTCTTGTCCTCCTCTTTTTTTCTCTCCTTTGCCCACTGTAGGCAGTCGATTTGGATAAATGGGTAGGTATTTGTGCCTCAAAATGTTGCTTGAAATTTGTCCACTCTTATTTCTACCTCATATTATAGCCGCCTTGTCTCTAGCTCTGCTAATACCTGTGCATCTCTTGAATTGTGCATTGTCATGTTTTAACACCTTCTTCCTAGTCTTCACAAGGAGGAGGCCATCGCACGTTGTTGTATGGCCACGCCATCCTGCTAAGACACACTCACTCTGGCATGGTGGGTCTCAATACACACATACAGGCCATCGCTAGATGAGTATTTTGAGAGAAAATGTACTTCATTGAAAGAATCATTTAACTGTTCTGTTTTTATTGATTGGCATCTCTTTGCATGATGCAGTACCTCAGCTGTTTGACAACATCAAGGTCACTCACAGACAAGCTGGCCTTTGATGTGGGCTTGCGGGAGGACTCGACAGGTGTCTGATTTTTAATGGATCGCTATCACAGATGTACTTGTAAATATACAAAGCAGAAATCTGACTGAAAGATGTCCATATCTTCATCCAGGTGAGGCATGTTGGTGGACCATTCACCCTGCATCCAAGCAGAGGTCAGAGGGTGAGAAGGTCAGGGTGGGCGACGATCTCATCCTGGTCAGCGTGTCCTCTGAGAGATATCTGGTAAAGCCCGTCTCTACTGTATGTAGTCAACACTATCTCTTTTGGATGGAGCCTACAGTTTTACATGAAAAATCTGTCCCATCAACAGCACCTTTCCTATGCCAGTGGAGACCTCATGGTGGACGCTTCTTTTATGCAAACTCTTTGGAACATGAACCCAGTCTGTTCTGGCTGTGAGCTGGCAGAGGGTGAGTTTAAAGCAAGTTTTTCAGCTAGCGATTCGTTTACCACACTAGGACATTTCATATGCATTATGAATGCATGATTTAGGGATCTAATTGCAGTTTAAAATGCAATAAAAAAGTTATAATTGTTCTGTGATTGTTTATAGGGCTCCACTATTTGGCTGAAAGTTTGTTATTATAAATTAATGTGGATATAAAAATTGGATTTATGATTGTTATTATTACTTATTAAAATTGATAAATAAAAACAAAAGAATCTCAAATGTGATATTTCACAGTAAAATAAAAAGATCTGTATTTATGAAAAATATCATTTATTTTTACATTGCAATAGAACAAATCAACTCAAAGGGGAAATATGAATAATTAATTATAACTAGTTATAATTAATTATAAATATTTAGATAGGCTGCAAGTATTCATCTATGTGTCAACTCTTTCAATTCTTAGAACGTTAATATTATAGTTAAGGAAAATAACTTTCTTATTGTACAGTACTACTCAGAGCATGTAGCAAAAATCTGCATGATTTGTTCCAGTTATGAACAAAAAATGAACAACCTTAAGTGTGATTAACTACATAAACACTTAAACTTGTCTAACATACACGTACACACGCATACAGTTGGCATAGGAAAAGGGGTTAAACCTAACCTAAAAGCAGTAAAGAAAAGATAAATAAAGACATAGTTATGAGACAATTTGATAAGCAGCAGATCTACAGCCTGAATGAAACATCACTTTCTTAGTTCAAACACACCTTTGTTAAAGGTGCTGTATGTAGGATTGACACCAAGTGGTTGAACTAGATATTGCAGTCCAAATTTAAAATATTTGAGAGGGTTTTTTCACCTGGCCCCTCCTCCTCAGACTTGACGCACACACAAGGTTTCTAGATTGACGACACTAGCAGTAATGAGCACAACTGACGATGAATGAAATAAATACGCTGTTTTCCGCCAACTGGCAACCCGGGGTGCCAAAATACAATTGGGTAAACAGGCAGTAGGCGGGTTTCACAAATCAAAACAATGACAGACATCCTGGCCCAGAACGCACATTTTCAAAGGAGAATAACTGACTGTAGCATTGTTTTTCAGATAAACAATTACTGTATGTTATCTGAGCATGTTTCTTCAATATCTGGAAACATATTATGGTATTTTTATGCTTTGGTAAAGTGAAAAACAGCACCTTGTATCAATTATCAATTAATAAGACTAAGTTTGATTCTTGCACGTCTCACCCGTTTGAAAGAGAGCCCTGATGCAATCTGGGGCTCCAGGTGGTCTCTGCTGAAGTTAGTTGATGAGAAAGAACCAGTTTGAGTCAGAGGATCCTGATGAATGGAAAGACTAGGCCAAAGCCTGGCACAAGCTTAGGGTGGGTCTTTGAAGACTCTTAGTTCAGTATCTTCTCCTGGAATTCCTGAATCTAAAAGAACCTCCCTGATCTGGTGATCAGTGATCTTTAAAGGGTGACAATATCACACCCTCAGGATATGTGTGAGCCAATGAGGAATGGTACCTTTGGAGGGAAATTTAAGATCCTTTGTCTCTAGCATGGTGTTTTGCATTTGAAACTATACTGGCTGGTCAAGAGGAGAATCTTCAAGATTCTTATAATAATAATAAAAATTCACAGAACTAGCAAAATATAATGTAAATTAACAAATAGTAAAAGTAATTTTGAGGTGATAGATACAAAGCATGGCATATGTGTGATCTTGGTTAAGTAATGTCAAAACATTAAACGCTATAAAAGAAAAGATGATTACATAGGATACATGATTGTACATGTCTCAAGTGAATAGTAGACACAATGTCCTGAAATATGTATGTTATTTCAGAGAAAGGTTTGTTTATGAATATATGTGTTGGAAAAGTCCATTCTATAGGCCTGTGTCTGTCTATCACAGGGTCTGTTCTATTGCACATAGCATCTTTCCACATACTTTTGATGAATAAAACAGTCTTATCAGATGGTACCCTGGGTGACAGCCCTCTTGTAGTGATAGTTGCATTTTGGGGGGATAGTCCATGGAACTCACAGAATGTGTTTTAAAGATTATTTGTTAAAAATAACAAATAATTGTGTGTCTGCTTTGTCCAGTTGTTACAACAACTATAAAATTACAATACTAATAATAATGGCTGTCTAAATTTAGGCATATGCATTTTGTAATAAAATATGTTGTGGAGATCACCAATGTTTTCATTGTCTTTACAACAAACCTAATGCATTATTTTGTGATGTTTCCTGGGCTCAGGGTATCTGACTGGAGGGCATGTTCTGCGTCTTTTCCACGGGCACATGGATGAATGTTTAACGATTCCTGCTGCTGACCAGGGCGATGACCAGAGACGGTGAGATATAATCCCATATTATATTTGAATTTAAACAATTTTATGTAATTTAATTCAGTGTAAACATTAACAATCTACGCAACAGTAAATAGTTTCTTGTTTTGCATAATGTTTCAGAAATGCACATTACGAAGGTGGACCTGTGTGCAGCCATGCCAGATCTCTGTGGAGGCTGGAGCCTCTTCGCATTGGGTTGGTGCTACTTGTATACAGCAGAGCCTTAACAAGCAGAAAAGATGTTTTCTTCCTTTGAGCAGATATTCAACCTCCCGTTCACAGGTGGAGTGGTAGCCACATGAAGTGGGGTCAGTCGTTCAGGGTGCGTCACATCACCACAGGCAGATATCTGTGTCTGGATGAAGAGAAAGGACTCCTGCTTGTGGATGCGGAAAAAGCGAATACGAAGAACTCTGCTTTCTGCTTTCGTGCTTCAAAGGTCTGTATACTGCGCGCCGCTTTATAACCTACTCTTTGGGAGGTTGCTTTTGTTGGAAATGTTTTCTATGAATCTTTGACATCAAATGTCATGTGAGTGAGTAGGAGAAGACGGAGGTGGCTCAGAAACGTGATGTGGAGGGAATGGGGATCCCAGAGATCAAGTATGGAGAGTCCATGTGCTTTGTGCAACATGTCTCAACCAGCCTATGGCTCACATATGCCTCGGTGGATGCCAAGTCTGCTCGGCTTGGGCCACTGAAAAGGAAGGTACGAGTATTAATCTCTAAAAAAAGTTTGAGGTCAGTATGATTTTGTTTGAAATAAATTATGCTTTTTTACTTTTTCAACTTTAGTTAGTCTGTAATGTTGCTGTTTGAGCATAAATAAATAAGATCTGAAAAGTAAAAATACTCAGTCCACTTCAGAAGGAGATATTTTATTTAACAGAAATCACTTTTCAAAAACTACAACTAATGACCTGTTTGGACTACAATGCATATTTTCTGGGATTTGTGATACCGATGTTACAGATGAATGGGACGAGACCTGGTTGAGCTGCACTAGAGAAGGCAATGAGTGTTATCACTATGTCAGAGGCTCGCTAGCTTTCCCAAGGCAGACAAACTTGGTGGTTACAGTCATTTGGATTTAAATCACGCTCAAATTAATTTGACATTGACGCAATATTAACACTGAAACTAGTAGGGGGCTTTGGAAAGGAGCAAGACATTTTCAGACCAGGCGCCGAATGGTGCCAATCACAACACACACTGGCCCAGCTGACCATTTACAGCAAATTTCGTATTTCAGAAGGGGGGCCTTCATTTGATACAGGAACTATTCAAGCCGTTAATGCCAGACTGGGGAGATAGGTGTAGTAATAATGTGAAATATGTGAAAAATTATGTTTTTTGAACAAGTTTGAAGTTGAACCTAGTTTGGAAGCCTGTTCTAGTACACCCCCAAAACAAAATCAAGACTTTGTAAAAGAGCATAATAGGACCCCTTTAAACTTTTACGAAAGTAACAGTAAAGACAATTTAGATTGCTGCCATTTGTTTTTTTTTATAAATGCTGTTCTTTTGAACTTAATATTCATCAAAGTATCCTGGAAAAGTTTCCAAAAAAAGTTTTCAATTATAATAAGAAAGCACCAAATCTGCATGTTGGAATTATTTCTAGGACTAAAAGTTATTTTACATTCTATTCATATTTCACAATACTTCTGTTTTACCGTGTCAAATAAGTGCAGTCTTGGTGATCGTAGGAGACTTCTTCCAAAAAAAGAAATCTTATTGACTCCAAACATTTGAACAGTAGTGCAAATTCAATCTAGTCAGGCCTAAAACTGCACAATTCAGATTTCACCAGTGCTAATATGTGTGCTTCTTTTTCATAGGCTATACTGCATCAGGAGGGTCATATGGATGACGCTCTGACTGTGGCACGTTCTCAAACAGCAGAATCCCAGGCTGCTAGAATGATCTATAGCACAACAGGACTCTTCACTCAGTTCATTAAGTATGAAAAAATCCAATCTTAAACCAGCCTATGGTAGTTTTAAGATGGTCTTCTAGGATGAAAGACGAAAAAAGTGCCCAAAAGCCATCAAAACTGACTAGCCTAACCAACTTAGCCATATTTAGAGATCAGATAGATCGGCTTAGCACCATTAACACTAGTTCAATAAAAAGATAAATATTATTAGATAAATATTATTGTTTTGTTTTTTCTGATAGGGGTCTGGATTCTCTGAGAGGGAAGAGTAAATCTCCAAGCCCAACTTCCCTATCTCTGCCTCTAGATGCTGTGGTTCTGTCCTTGCAGGATCTCATCTTCTATTTCCGCCCTCCAGAGGAGGAGCTGGAGCATGAGGAGAAGCAGACCAAACTGCGCTCCTTAAGGAACCGTCAAAATCTATTCCAAGAGGAGGTTAGACATGCTGGCAAATATATAAACAAATGCAAATAAATGTGTCAAATTTAATTTATACTAATTCATATATTGTCTTTACATTCACTGCATATAACATTTAAAAACATACATGTATAATTACCATGGTCTGCTTTGTAATAGGGCATGATCAGTCTCGTGTTAGACTGTGTTGATCGACTGAATGTCTACAACACTTCGGCCCACTTCTCAGAATTTGCCGGAGAGGAAGCAGCCGAGTACTGGAAAGAGATAGTCAACTTATTTTATGAGCTGCTGGGTATGGCTGTGTTTACTCATGACTGTAGCATGCAATACATCATGTAATACTTACCCACACTGATGCCGTTAATGATTTACTGTTTTCAGTGTTTTTGTAAAAATAAAATGTAAACCCCTTGCATTGTTTTCACCTGTAGCATCTCTGATCAGAGGAAACAGAGCAAATTGTGCTTTGTTTTGTGATAATCTTGACTGGTTGGTCAGCAAACTGGACCGTTTAGAGGCATCCTCAGGTAGGAAGCCATAATTTATTTAAATCTCCAAATAGAGGCCTCTGAGATTCTTTTAAATCTATAATATAGGATTATTTTAGGATTTTAGAAAGTTCATCAACATGAATTTGAAATGGAACACTTCTGTAGCATTATGAATGTATTAACTGTCACACTCGATCAATTTAAATATTTCATTGCTGAATGAAAAGATTTTTCGTAAAAAAAAAAAATTGTCTTAACAGTAGTGTAAACTTGCATATTTTAACTGCCAGGTATTCTGGAGGTGCTGTATTGTATCCTTATTGAAAGCCCTGAGGTGCTTAACATCATCCAGGAAAACCACATCAAATCTATCATTGCGCTTTTGGACAAACATGGACGCAATCACAAGGTTGACACCTTTTTGTAATTAAGATTGAAACTTTTCTAGACTGCCTCTTTAATCGTATCTGACCACATACTCTGTTGTGACTTTTCTTTGTAGGTTCTAGATGTCCTCTGCTCTTTATGTGTGTGTAACGGTGTTGCTGTCAGGTCCAATCAGAATCTGATCACTGAGAATCTGCTTCCGGGGCGTGATCTCCTCCTGCAGACCAACATCATCAACTATGTCACCAGGTCTGACTAAGTACAACCCAAATTATATATCATAAAAGAGATCTGTAGATTAGTTTGTTTGGTATCTGGAGCTAATGTTTGATGTTTTGCAGTATGAGACCCAACATTTTTCTGGGTACATGTGAAGGCTCTACACAATATAAGAAGTGGTACTACGAGTTAATCGTAGACCATGTGGAGCCATTCCTGACCGCTCAGGCATGTCACCTTCGAGTTGGCTGGGCTTTGACTGAGGGTTACAGCCCCTACCCCGGAGGAGGAGAGGGATGGGGAAGCAATGGAGTTGGAGATGATCTCTACTCGTACGGCTTTGATGGACTACATCTGTGGACAGGTGAGAATTACCTTCCTCCATCTGTTCCAGCACAAATCCCACTGAGCTCATCTATAACATTATGCTCTTCTCAGGTCGAGTACTACGTCAGGTGTCCTCACCCAATCCACACATTCTTGCGGCTGGAGATGTGGTGAGCTGCTGTTTGGATCTGAGTGTCCCTAGCATCTCCTTCCGGATCAATGGACATCCCGTTCAAGGCATGTTCGAAAATTTCAACCTGGATGGTCTCTTTTTCCCTGCAGTCAGCTTCTCAGCTGGGATCAAGTAAGAGCAAAGCTTTTAATTTCAATGAATGTTACTATTCCCTCCTGGAGCCAGATTGGACCTGACCTAAACAGGACAAATTTAAAATTGCGTTCCAATTATTTGCCATTAGAGTTCGGTTTCTCCTTGGCGGGCGGCATGGAGACTTCAAATTCCTTCCTCCTCCTGGTTATGCCCCATGCTATGAGGCAGTTCTGCCAAAAGATAGACTGCGTATTGAGCCCATTAAAGAGTATAAGCATGACTTCGATGGGGTCCGGAACCTTTTGGGACCGACCCAGTCTCTTTCCCACACTGCCTTCACTCCCTGCCCAGTGGACACAGTGCAGGTGGGAGTTCATAAAATGTAGTTATCTATTAATAATTTGACTTCATTTGTATTGATTTTGCTTCTACATTATTTCTGCAGATTGTGCTTCCTCCTCATCTAGAGCGGATTAGAGAGAAACTGGCTGAGAACAGCCATGAGCTGTGGGCCGTCACTCGAATTGAGCAGGGCTGGACCTATGGACTGGTCAGTCTATGAAAGAATAAAATGAAAATACAATTCAAGGATATAATGACTATTTTAAAATACTATGTGCACAATTAACATTTAATATATAAATAATAAATATAAATAATAAATAAATTCTTCAGTTTCGTGATGACAACAAGAAGCTGCATCCTTGTCTAGTGGATTTCCAGAGCCTCCCGGAGCCTGAGAAGAACTACAACTTGGCAATGTCTGGAGAGACACTGAAGTGAGTGAAATACTGAGCTTCTACATATTTGTTTCTGTGTGGTTAATTAATCCATTTCTGTGTATTGTCTCAATAGGACTCTTCTGGCTTTAGGATGTCATGTAGGTATGGGTGATGAAAAAGCAGAGGAGAACTTAAAGAAGATCAAGCTTCCTAAAACGTCAGTATTAAAGAATATTCTGATAACCACTAATCACTTAAGACTAACAAAGTAATAAGTGAGTCTTAATTTCTTAAACCGTGTTTGTTTACACTACCATTCAAACTACTGCTTTTCTTTTATTTATTCATCAGAGGCTCCTGAAATATTATCATGGTTTCCACAAAAAACAGTACAGCTGTTTTAAACATCGACAAAAAAGCTTTGCCATCACAGGAATTATTTATTACAATTTATTTAAATAGTTATAAATTAACATTTTTATTTAAAATTTTGAATGTAAACATTTAAAATTTGTTATGTTTCACAATTGTATTGTTTATACTGTATTAATTTTTTTTTAAAATCCGTCTTAAATCAGAGATACTTAATGACCTCAAACTTTTGAACAGTAGTGTAAGTAATCAAATACATAATTCAGTGACAAAAACAAAAGCATAATAATGTTGTCTGAACTTAAATTAGTTTTTGCATGTTTCTTAGGTATATGCAATGTAATGGATACAAACCTGCTCCTCTGGACCTCAATCATGTGAAGCTGACACCGAATCAGAACACACTTGTGGAAAGGCTGGCTGAAAATGGACACAATGTTTGGGCTCGAGACCGTGTTCGTCAAGGCTGGACTTACAGTATTATCCAGGTAGGGCTGCACACTTTCTTCAGGAGCAACAAAATATAAACAACAACAATAAATTCCAAAAATAAGGAAATGCAAAAAATGCACCAAGAGCACAGCTTATCCTTTCAAATCATTTTGACACACAGTTTTAATTTAGATTTTTTTTTCTTATTTGTGCACCTGAGAACTCACATTCAACCATTTTCTCAAGTACTCTTTCCTAAAATCTTTTGAAAATATTTAGTACAATATTAAAAATAATAACTAGAAGATTCTATGAGATTAGCATTTTAATACCTGATCATTCTGTAGGGTTTGCTTCATTTGCTTCTGATTTTGCTTGTTTTAGGACATTGTGAACAAGCGCAACCCCCGTCTTGTGCCATACAATCTACTGGATGAAAAGACGAAAAAGACCAATCGCGACAGTGTATGTGCCGCTGTACGGACTCTGATTGGCTATGGCTACAATATTGAGCCACCTGACCAGGAGAGCAGTGAGTCCCATCTAATCATTCACTAAATCAGACTCGCCAAAGGGAACCGAAAGCCATACAATGTGTTTTGTATTTGTAATATTTGACTCATCACAGCCTCTGTGACCATTTATTCTAGGTGGACATGGGGCTGGCAGTGGTCGGAGTGATAAGATCCGTGTGTTCAGGGCAGAGAAATCCTATGCCGTAACCCAGGGGAAATGGTACTTTGAGTTTGAGGCGGTTACAGTGGGAGAGATGAGAGTTGGGTGGGCGAGACCAAGCGTCCATGCAGACAGAGAGCTGGGATCAGATGACCTGGCCTATGTCTTCAATGGGTTTAAGGTACTTTTTCAATTTCAGCGTTTTTAGAGGCTTCTTTGTTTTTAGAACCTCCTACAATCATTCTTTGCACCAGTAAGCTTACATTATGGTCTAAAGATATTAAAATGAACCCTCGATCAGTATTAGTTTTGAATAGGATATCAAAACCAAAGAAAGGAAATGGAACTGTAATATTGTCATTCACTATAAGGTCACTACAATTAGGGTCAGTCAGATTTTTTTTATGCTTTTGAAAGGCTCTTACAGTCACAAGGCTATAATAACGGTCTTATATTTAGATGGATTTTAAGATGCAATTTATTCCTGTCATGACAAAGTTGAATTGTCAGCATCATTACTTCAGTCTTTAGTGTCATACGTTCCTTTTAGAAATCATTCTAATATGCTAATTTGGTTCTCTAGAAACATTTCTTACTTTTATCAATGTTGAAAACCGTTGTGCTGTGTAATATTTTTTTTTTTTCAGGATGCTTCAATGAATAGAAAGTTTATTAAATGAATAAAATTTATTTGAAATAGAAATGTTTTGTAACATTACAATGTGTTTACTGTCACTTTTGATAAATTGGATGCAGAGTGAAATATAAATATATTTAAAAAAAGAAACTGAATAGTGCTGTATAATATAATATAACTGATTTTTAACCATAGGCTCAGCGTTGGCACATTGGAAATGAGCCGTTTGGCCGACAGTGGCAGTCTGGTGATGTAGTGGGCTGCATGATCGACCTGATGGAGCAGAACATCATGTTTACTCTAAATGGAGAAATGCTGATCAGTGACTCTGGATCTGACATGGCCTTCAAAGACATTGAGATTGGAGAAGGTGAGAGTCACAAAATAAGAGACATTAATTTGGGTTACATTTAATAATGTCTGTTCTTCTGACCAGGCTTCATCCCTGTATGCAGTCTGGGGCTGTCCCAGGTGGGTCGTATCAACCTTGGGCAGAATGTGAGCAGCCTTCGTTACTTTACCATCTGTGGCCTACAGGAAGGTTTTGAGCCCTTCGCCATCAACATGAAGAGAGATATTACCATGTGGTTCAGCAAGAGCTTGCCCCAGTTTGTGCCTGTGCAAACAGACCACCCTCACATTGAGGTAAAAACACTATTAGTTCAGGTGAATCTGCACAGCTCAGCTACAGGTCTTTCTTAGGGTAACCATATGAGCCATTTTCCCAGGACGGTTCCTTGCTAGGATTTCTATATTGGCTAAAACATCCAAAGTAGTTTGACAAATAAGATGCAGGTATGGTACACAATAGGGATGTACCGATCAGGTTTTTTTGTCCTCGAGTCCGAGTCATTTGATTTTGAATATCTGCCGATACCGAGTCCCGATCCGATACTTCTATAATACATAAAAAAAGAATAAAGAAGAGCGAAAAAACAGATCCAGGATGTTCAATAAATTACATTTTGAAATATATTCAAATATAAAACAGCTATTTTAAATAGGCTAGTAAAAATATTTCAAAATCTTACTGTTTTGCTGTACTTTGGATCAAATAAATGCAGGCTTGGTGAATAGAAGGGACTTCTTAAAAAAAAAAAAAAAACCTTAACAAGCTTACTGTTCAAAAACTTCTGCCTGGTAGTATAGGCAACTATTTTTTCTCTAATTTCTAGCTTTTAATTGGCTTAGAAATCTATAAATGCTGGACAATAACAAATAATAATGATTTGTTTATATACTACAAACACTGTTTATCACATGATAATGCAGAATAGTTTCTATACTGTAATAAATACTATGCCAATCAGCACTGCATTGTTCATACTTTATTTATCACCTGCTGGAGATGACTTGAAGAACAATTTATTGTCGTGATCGTATATTAATGTCTTCGTGTTTGCATAAGTTTCTGTTTTCCTGTGAGCACCACAGCATAGCTGGACGCTTTTGTCCATATTAGGAATATCCTGATATCAGCGCGAGAGCGCGCTCCGGCTTCGAGTATGAATGAAACACACACTGCATGAGAGTTTAGCGCTCTGTGATGTTCATCTCGCTGTATCCTGAGTCCGAATGAAATATCAGGTCATGCGCAAACTATCATGTCTCTTTGAGCTTGAATCTATATTTATTCACACCAGCTCTTGAAAACAAAGTGATGTCGTGCCGCACGCGTCGCTATTTCTGTGTGGAGTCAAAAGGGTCTAACTCTGTGCCACCGCATAACAAAAGATGTGTTAAAAATTAATGAGAATATATATATATATATATATATATATATATATATCCGAGTCCTGATCGGGAGGTAACGTCCGATTCCGATCGAGTCTGAAACCACGCGATCGGGCCCGATTTCAGATCACGTGATCGGATCTGGACATCCCTAGTACACAATCGACCAATCAAATCAAAAGAACGATCAAAGCAATGGAAATATACGTACATGTTAGGTGTTTGCTTCAAGTTGAATGAATGAACATCGCTGTGCACCGATAATTGTATGACACCAAAGTACCAAGAGAGTGATTTGAATGCATAAGGAGCTGTCTGCTCTGCTTTCTAAAGATGAATGTCATACAATGATCGATCCTCACAGCACAAACAGCAAAATTCTGGATATTTTAGGCAATATAAAAATCCAGTCAAGGACGCGTCCTGGGAAAATGGCTCATATGGTCAACCAGGTCTTTCTTCATTTTCTAAATCCAGTGAATTGATTAAATAAATTTTCATTCATTAAAACAAAGCTGAAATAAAGTAAAATAAAAAAATATACATTTTAGATGAAAAAAACTTGAATTTTAATTGCATTGAGTAAAAACATAATTTCTTCATGTCTTCATTTCAGGCTGCGAAGCAATAAAATGTGATTATTTTAAAGGGGGGTGATTATTTTCTATACCCACTGTATATACTATAATAGTTTAAAGATAATGCTAAAATAACATTGTCTCAGACCCCTTTTCTCCTTTAATTGCTTCGATAGGTGTCCCTTGTGGACGGAACAGTGGATAGCGCCCCCTGTCTGAAGCTAACCCATAGGACGTTTGGGTCTCAGAATGCCAACACAGACCTTTTGTTCTTTAGACTCAGCATGCCGATAGAATTCCATGAAACTTTCAAGGTGCCAGTGGGAGCTTCTCCCCTCACCCGAACCCTCACTATCCCTGAAGATGAGGCTCTTGAGGTGGACCCCGAATCTGAATTTGAGCTCCTGAAGAAGTCAGCCACTCGCAAGGAGCAAGATGAGAAAGAAAAAGAGCCATCTGTCCCGAAAGAGCTTCCTGGCAACAGAGAGGGCGAGAATGAGAAGGACATCACCACAGAGAAGAGCAAAAAGAAAGGGTGAGAAAAGATACAGCAGAGATCTGTAGTTCTCTCGTTTGATTCTAAAATGACAAAATATCTGTGATTTTCAGCTTTTTTTCCAAGGCTAAGAAAGCAGCTTTTATAGCCCCACCACCGGTGGTTCCAACAGTGCCTCGTCTGATGGAGGACGTAGTCCCAGATGATCGAGACGATGCTGATATTATCTCAAACACAACGACTGTATGGATTCAATTTTACTAAATATCTTTGTATCATTTGCATAATTTCATCTAAATAATACTTTGATCCATGACAATGTTGTCATGTATAACAAAAGCCCTTCTTTTCATTCCACCAGTATTATTATTCAGTTCGGGTGTTTGCTGGACAGGAGCCCAGTGGAGTATGGGTAGGGTGGGTCACTCCTGACTACCACCAGTATGACCCACACTTTGATCTTGGTAAAGTCAGAAATGTAACCGTTACAGTTGGGGACGATAAAGGCAACATTCATGACAGGTAAGACCATTCATGCTGCTACATACTTCAGTACATTTTCCACCAGAACAGGCATACATGAGTAAGGACCCAGGCTTAACTCTAACCATTTCATGTCACTTTTCTCAGAACATCTCAGTGTCTTTTCTCTGCTTTCTTCAGTGTAAAACGCAGCAACTGCTACATGGTGTGGGGAGGAGAGTTTAGCAGCTCACAGCAAACACGCATTAGCCAGGAGGACTTTGTGATTGGCTGCTTGGTGGACCTGGACACAGGACTAATGACCTTTACAGCCAACGAGAAAGAGATCAATGCCTTTTACCAGGTGAGATAAAGTGGTCAAAGTAAATTAGCTTTCCCTTGTTTCCTGTAACTCACAACTACATAAGGAACTACTGTAGGTAAATTCTCAGGCTAAGATGTAGAAAGAACTAGATTAACACATGTATCAAAAGTACATAAACTTTAAATAACATAATGATCAAAATATTAATTTTGTGTATTTTTTTATTATTGAATATTATATATTAGTTTATGTAGAAAACTCATTGATGCCAATATTGACATGGTGTGAAAAGGGACAACATTTTTGACGTGTTAAATATCCTGAAAGAAATTTAAAATACTTAATTTATATAATTTTATTTCAATTTAATGTGACATTAAGCTGTTTCTCTATGTTTCAGGTGGAACCCAGTACTAAGCTCTTCCCTGCTGTCTTTTGTTTGCCATCAAGCCAGAACATGTTACAGGTGGAACTCGGCAAACTAAAGGTCACTATCTCGTACTAAAGATGTCATTTTGATTGTACAAACATTCTAAAGCAATTCTGTTGTTTAAATTTAAATTGTTCTTTATTTTTATTTCACTTCTTCTTCTCTATATTCAGAACATCATGCCCATCTCTGCGGCCATGTTCCGTAGCGACCATAAGAACCCAGTACCTCAGTGTCCTCCCAGGTTGGATGTCCAGATGTTGACACCTGTCATCTGGAGCCGAATGCCTAATCACTTTTTGATCCCTGAAACTGGCCGTGTGAGTGAGAGGCAGGGCTGGAAGGTGCATTGTATGGAACCTCTTTTTATGATGGCGTTGCACATTCCAGAAGAAAACAGGTATTTCGTTAAGATGAAAATATAACTTGGTTATTTAATTAGAAAATAGAAAAGAAAATCCTTGATCTTTTGAAATAAAAGAATTAAGTGTTATGAAAAATGTTACTTTCAAAACTGATAACTTGAATTATCTTTTCCTCTCTTCTCTAGGTGCATTGACATCCTGGAACTGTCAGAGCGCACCGACCTAATGACGTTCCATTACCACACACTGAAACTGTACGGCTCTGTGTGTGCTCTGGGCAACAACCGTGTTGCACATGCCCTCTGCAGCCACGTTGATGAATCGCAGCTCTTTTATGCCATTGAAAACACCTACCTTCCCGGCCCCATCCGCAGCGGCTACTACGACTTGCTCATCTCCATGCACCTCGAATCTGCCAAGCGCAACCGTCTCATGACTAATAAAGAGTTCATTGTGCCCATGACGGATGACACGCGTAGCATCACCCTCTATTCAGATGCTGAGAAGGCCCATGCGCTTCCTGGGGTCGGCCTCACCACCTGTCTACGCCCCAAACTACACTTTGCCCCAACTGGGTTTGTGGGCACTAATGCAGACCTCTACACCCTCAGCCCCATCATACCCCTGCAGGTAGGTGGAGGAAATTAGATTGGTGTCTTGTAGGGGTGTAACGGTACGCAAAAATCACGGTTCGGTACGTACCTCGGTTTTAAAGTCACGGTTCGGTTCATTTTCGGTACAGTAAGGGAAAGAAATGCAAACATTAAACTGCAGGTTGTTTATTACTATACACTTTTAAAAAAAATACTTTTTCATTAAATATATATAAAATAAAAAAAGAATAAGAAATAAAATACTGCTGCAAAGTTCTCCTCTAAATAAAATACGCTCAGTCTCAAACCAATATCATATAATAAAATATAATGTAAAATATAAATAAATAACTATGATTACAGTGCAGCATTACCAATCCCAGCTTGTAGGCCTGCTTCACCAGAACCGTGCCGTGCCTGCTGCTGTAGGTGACAGGGAGACCGCCGACAGACCAGGCTCTTGTCTTCATGACAACAATATCTATACTTCATGTTGACCATAAATATAAAGCCTACTGATAAAGGACACCGTCAACAGTATTGACGGCAAAATAGACTATGTTTGACAGGTGCAATATTTGAAAATCGATAATTATTAATTTATTTTTGAAATTACATTTATATCTGAATTTGTCAACCTATAGACTTTCAAACATCAAAGTGTCATGAATTAATATGTATTTGTGTACAAAATTACATATAAACATATTTTCCTATTCTATTTTGCCTGGAAACGCTTCCAACATGCTTGCGTGTCGCGTGAAAAATAGGCATCAGTTCTATTTCGAGCATGCACGCGTTTTCCGCGCGTCTCACGCAGGCAGTCTGCAAGCTCTAACCTGTTAACATGGGAGCCGAATTAAAAACGGACACGCCACGCAGCTGAGACGCTTAAGCCACGCATCCAGTGTGTCGCCGGTGTTCTGTCGATTTGTGCTGCCTTGTCGAAAAATGCTACCTCCCATTAAAACCAATGGTAGCATAATTCGATAGCGAAAAGTGTTACCTATCAGATTTTGCTTCATGCATGATATTAATAAGGTGTGAGGCTTTATTAACATGTACACCTACCCCAACCCTAAACCTACCCTTACAGTATGATAAATACAGTGTTGGTAGCATAATCTGATAGGTAGCATTATTTGTCAGAACACCGGCCTTAGAAATCAGCTGCAGGGCGGGATTTGCGCTGAATGCGGAGACTTCCGCCACTTAATATGTTCGTTTGGAAACACGAAAATGTACTTGTTCCGCGCACAAAATATTGCACTCTGTTATTCGGTACACACGTGCACCGTACCGAAATGCCCCTGTACCGAAACGGTCCGGTACGAATACACGTACCGTTACACCCCTAGTGTCTTGTTGACTTGAAAGTGAAAGTGAAAGTGAAAGTGAAGTGACATTCAGCCAAGTATGGTGACCATACTCAGAATTTGTGCTCTGCATTTAACCCATCCGAAATGCACACACACAGAGCAGTGAACACACACACACACACTGTGAGCACACACCCGGAGCAGTGGGCAGCCATTTATGCTGCGGCGCCCGGGGAGCAGTTGGGGGTTCAGTGCCTTGCTCAAGGGCACCTAAGTCATGGTATTGAAGGTGGAGAGAGAACTGTACATGCACTCCCCCCACCCACAATTCCTGCCGGCCCGGGACTCGAACTCACAACCTTTCGATTGGGAGTCCGACTCTCTAACCATTAGGCCACGACTTTCCCTACTTGTAGACTTGAAGACTACCACAAAATTGGCTTCTTTAGTTTTCTTTTGCTGACTCTTTTTGTCTTTCTGTACTGTAGATGCTTAAAGACCATGCTCTCAGCATGCTTACAGAAGCTGTGCAGGACGGTGGCCAGGCTATGCGGGATCCCGTTGGAGGCAGCGTTGAGTTTCACTTTGTGCCCATTCTGAAGCTCATCAGCACTCTACTAATAATGGGCGTGTTTGATGACAATGATGTCAAACACATCCTGAAGCTGATCGAACCATCCGTCTTCACTGATGGTGAGAACCCGGCAGAAGAACTGGAGGCCACCAAAATTGGAGATGCCGAGCAACAGCTGGTCTGCAAAGAGGAAGGAATGGAGGTAAAAGAGGAAGAGGAGCAAGTAGAGGGTGAAAATGAGGGAGAGCTGCTGGATGAAGGAATGGGAGAGGAAGAGGAAGAAGAGCTTGAGGAAGAGGATGAGCTCGAACCTGAGGAGGAGGAAGATGAAGAGCAGGTGGGAAAGGAAGGGAAAGAGATTGAACATGCTGTGGAAAAAATGGATAGAGAGAAAACAACAGATAGAGAAGATGAGAAAGACACTGGTGCAGCAGAGGCAGAAGTGAAGGACGAGGAGGATGTGGGAGAGGGACTGCTGCACATGAAGCTTCCTGAGTCTGTTAAACTTCAGGTGAAGTATTACTGATTGAAGACTTTCATACGTCTTAGTATGTCTCTCACTTGTTGATTTTTCTGTCTTTCTCATCCTTAGATGTGTACTCTCCTGCAATATTTCTGTGACTGTGAGCTGCGTCACAGAGTGGAAGCCATTATTGCTTTCTCGGACAGGTTTGTCAACCTGGTGCAGACCAATCAGAGACACCGATATAATGATCTCATGCAGGCCTTTACGATGAGCGCAGCAGAAACAGCCCGCAAGACCCGCGAATTCCGCTCCCCTCCACAGGAACAGGTAATGTTCAGCCGCCCTGGAGAGAGCAGCCTAGCTTTTTTTTAGCTCTATATTTACATTTATTTATGTATATATATTTTATATTTATATATATATATATTTTATATTTATATATATATATATTTATTTATTTATTATCATTATAATATATATATAATATATATATATATATAATATATATATATATATAATATAATATATATATATAATATATATATAAAATATATATATTATATATATATTTTTTTTTTTATATATACCAAGGCTGCATTTTCTGTCCAGGAAAAAAAAGAGCTAACATTAACACTTACACTTTTTATTCAGGTGTACATGTTGATGAGTTTTAAGAACAGTCCAGAGGAGGAAGACTGCCCTGTTCCTGAGGAAGTCCGGAATGGCCTGCTGACCTTTCACCATGACCTTTTGGCTCACTGTGGTCAGTTTAACCATACAGAATAATCCCTTTTCAGAGAACATATACTGACGCTGTTTTATATGTAGAACAATATAATTAGACCTCGTTTGTTGCTACTAACGTATCATTCCTGTTTCCACATGCAATTTTTTTTAAAACCTCAGATTTAAGGCGTCACTGTTGTCAAACGTAATGTAGGGAGTCACATGTATTCTCCTTCTCTGTTATAGGGGTTCATATTGAAGAGGAGGAGCAGGAAGAGGAGGTAGACACCTCTCTCCATGGGCGCCTTCTGAGACTAGTGGAGAAAGTTAAGAGCTTGAGAAAGAAGCCGGAGGCTGAGCCTGAACCTGAAGAAGATAAAAAACCCAGTAAATTATTTTTACTTCATATTAGACTTCAGCGATTCACATTAGATTTTTTTTTCCGTAGCATAATTACACAAACTTTTGATCTTGTGTCACAGGCACTCTTCAGGAGCTGATCTCCCACACTATGATCCACTGGGCTCAGGAGTCTTTCATTCAGAACCCTGAGCTGGTGCGGCTTATGTTCAGTCTGCTACACCGGCAGTACGACGCCCTGGGTGAGCTGATCCGAGCATTGCCCAAAGCCTACATTATCAATGCAGTATCTGTGCAAGACACAATGGAGCTACTGGAGTGTCTGGGACAGATCCGCTCCCTGCTCATCGTACAGATGGGACCTGAAGAGGAAAGGCTGATGATCCAAAGTATTGGGTGAGTGCATGATTGCATCCTAAAAAAGTCCTTCAACTTCAATAAGTAACAAAAGCAACTGATAGATACCTTCCGTCTTTCTTTTTCAGAAATATTATGAGCAACAGGGTATTCTACCAGCACCCCAACCTGATGAGAGCTCTGGGTATGCACGAGACGGTCATGGAGGTTATGGTGAACGTACTCGGAGGTGGAGATTCCAAGGCATGCCATTTTTTAAAAGTCAAATTTTTATGTGAAATTGAAACATTTGATTGGTTTGAAAGATTTTTTATATTGAATTTGCATTTGCTCTGAGCAGGAGATCAGATTTCCACGAATGGTGACCAACTGCTGTCGTTTCCTGTGTTATTTCTGCCGTATCAGCAGACAGAATCAGCGCTCAATGTTCGATCACCTAGGCTACCTCCTGCAGAACAGTGGGATTGGGCTGGGTAAAGCCGGATTCTGAAAGAAACTCACCTTTTTAAGCTTTCATTTTTAATAACTTTTAATCTGCAGTATGTGCTTTTATGTTCAGCCAAGTTATAACTGAAGTAAATCTAATTAAATTTTATTATATTCACCTATAAATGTGAACTATTTAGGGTCGCATCAATAAACCAGTAAACAATTTTTCAGGAATGCGTGGCTCCACTCCTCTTGATGTTGCTGCTGCATCCTGTATTGATAACAATGAACTTGCCCTGGCTCTCCAAGAGCAAGACTTGGAGATGGTGTGTCAACCTAAAGTACAAATATAATTTTTTTTGTTTACCGTTTTTTTTGTGGCCCCCAGAAAATTTTTTTTTCTCTCTCTCTCTCTCTGTATATGCAGGTGGTGAAGTACTTGGCAGGTTGTGGCTTGCAAAGCTGCCCTATGCTCTTATCAAAAGGTTACCCAGATATCGGGTGGAATCCATGTGGAGGCGAGAAGTATCTGGATTTCCTGCGCTTCGCTGTATTTGTTAATGGTTTGTATTTATGATGTGATGATGGTTGTAACTAACTGAACAAAGAAGAGACATGTGTAGTTTGCGTACATTAGATACTGTATACTCTGGTTTGCTTGTTAATGTGAGAGTCTTAATATGATGATTTTTACCTTTATGCATTTGGCAGACGCTTTGTGAACATGTTCCCTGGGAATCGAACCCACAACTTTTTGCGCTGCTAACACAATAAATAAATAAAAATAATAATATAAATTTAAGGTATAGCTATATACGTTTTGTATAATGTTTTCATTTCAGGAGAGAGTGTGGAGGAGAATGCTAATGTGGTGGTCCGACTGCTGATCAGGAGGCCTGAGTGTTTTGGTCCCGCATTGAGAGGAGAAGGGGGCAACGGTCTGCTTGCTGCTATTGAAGAAGCTATTAAGATCTCAGAGGATCCTGCAAGAGATGGACCCACTATTAAAAAAGACAGACGCTTCCCCATGTGAGTGCAAAGCATCTCTGTACTACATTACTTTGTGCTATTATTAATCCATTTTATCCTGATAAAGTCACCCTGTGTGATGCTTTGTTACTGTTAGATTTCCCAGTGGTATGTAGAAAGGTTTTGCAGTGTTTTTTTGTTAATGTTGTGTCAGGTTTGGAGGTGAGGAACAGCATGAGGAGAACAGAGTGCACCTGGGAAATGCCATCATGTCCTTTTACTCAGCTCTAATTGATTTGCTGGGTCGCTGTGCACCTGAGATGCATGTAAGTGCATTTGTATGCCAAAGATTGAGTGATACTAAAGGAAATTTGCTTAATTGAATGTCTCATGCTTCCTTTCTTGTATAGTTGATCCAAGCTGGAAAAGGTGAGGCTTTGAGAATCAGAGCCATTCTTAGATCTCTGGTGCCTATTGAGGATCTGGTTGGTGTGATCAGCTTGTCATTCCAGATACCTGCTTTTGGGAAAGGTAATGATCAGTTAAAAGCTTGATTCATGTATTCTTACCATTCTCACACTTTTACTCATTATATTTCAGATAACAGCATCATTGAGCCAAAGATGTCTGCCAGTTTTGTGCCTGATCATAAAGCACCAATGGTCCTGTTCCTGGACAGAGTATATGGCATCGACAACCAGGACTTTCTGTTGCATGTACTGGAAGTGGGCTTTCTGCCTGACATGAGAGCTGCAGCTTCCTTAGACACAGTAAGATATCTGTATCTTATCTGTATATTTCTTCACTAAGAAAATGCTGCCTGTGATCGCATTCAAATTATGAGATATGTTGAGCTGTGGTGTTCACATGAGAAATGTGGGTTCAAGTTTAGCTTGCAACATTCTACGTACATAACTGTCTGCAGTACTGTCACAATTACTATCCTGTTCTTTCTTTAAGGCTGCATTCAGCACTACAGAAATGGCCCTGGCTCTGAACCGTTATCTGTGCTCCGCAGTGCTTCCTCTCATCACTAAATGTGCTCCTTTATTTGCCGGCACGGACCACCGTGCCATCATGATCGACTCCATGCTCCACACCATCTACAGGCTGTCCCGAGGACGCTCTCTTACCAAAGCTCAGAGAGATGTAATTGAGGAATGCCTCATGTCTTTGTGCAGGTGAGTGTTATTCACTGCAGCAAACAGCAATAAAACAACAAGTGTGCACTTTTCATAATTTTACTGGTGACTCAACATCCTTTTGCTTATTGTGTAATGTTTGCTGTACAGGTACCTGCGTCCCTCCATGCTCCAGCACCTCCTCAGGCGGCTGGTATTTGACGTGCCGATTCTGAACGAGTATGCTAAAATGCCCCTTAAGGTATGGCATTATATTATCATACATCAGTTAATTAACACCCTATTAATTAAAAAAACTGGTTTCTACAGTTATCTCATCTGTGTGTGATTATTTTGCAGCTGCTTACTAATCATTATGAGCGTTGTTGGAAGTACTATTGTTTGCCCAATGGCTGGGCTAACTTTGGCGTATCATCAGAGGAAGAGCTTCATCTGACCCGTAAACTCTTTTGGGGAATTTTTGAATCTCTGGCCCACAAGGTGGGAATACACCCTCTTTTGTGTAATAAATAAAGAAGATGCTGTTACTGAGCTGTTTGAGAGTGTAATTCTGTCCCAAAGTAGAGTGAATAGACGTCATAACATTATAGCTTTTCTAATTTGTGTCTACCAACAGAAATTTGATGCAGAGCTATTCAAAATTGCCATGCCTTGTATATGTGCGATTGCTGGAGCGATTCCTCCTGATTATGTGGATGCCAGTTACTCCTCCAAAACAGAGAAAAAGGCCTCTGTCGATGCTGAGGGCAACTTTGACCCCAAACCTGTGGATACAACCAAGTACATTTAATTATTATTATTATATTCTTTTTTTGTGAGAGAAATAACATTTACAAAAAAACATATATATTTACTTATGCTGTTTTAATGTTCTCTTTTTATAGCACTATTATTCCTGAGAAGCTGGACGGTTTCATCAACAGATATGCAGAATACACACATGACAGATGGGCTTTTGAAAAGGTATGTATTTTATTATTTGTTCACTTATTTATTTATAACAAAATGCTATTGGGTTCTGTGTGGTATGTTATGATGTAGGTGGTTCCTAGGTGGTTACTGTCTGATTTATGTATTTATTTATTTGTGTGAAAGTCTTACCAGTGCCTTATAATCCATCAGATTCAAAACAACTGGACTTTTGGTGAGGTGCTGGACGAAAATGCCAAGACTCATCCCATGCTCAGGCCTTACAAAACGTTCTCTGAAAAGGTAACTAGACATCATATAATATTAGATTTTCAGCCTCACTGTAACTATGGTGAAGCCCGGAACAAGGGAGGACTCAATCCAAGTGCAGAAGGAATCAACAAATTTAACAAAGATAAACCAAAAACATATATTACGAACCACAATTTCATCATAAAATTAAAAAAAGACAAAAGATGGGATATTTGACTCACTCTCAGACCTTTTTGTTTATTATTTCATATGTTTTAATTCAATAATATTTGCATTAGGATAAAGAAATCTATCGCTGGCCCATTAAAGAGTCCATCAAGGCCATGATTGCGTGGGAGTGGACCTTGGACAAAGCCAGAGATGGAGATGATGAGAAAACAGAGAAGAAGACAGCTCGCAAGATCTCACAGACTGCACAGGTAAGGACAGAGTTGGAAAATATCTTGAGATACTAATCAAATACTATCTGCATTACTGCTGTATCTAAGTTATGTTTTGTGAATTTTGTTTCTCATATTAAATGACAAATTACATATATTAATTGATACTCTTAATGTGAGAGTAATATCATAATTAATTTATTTTCATAGGCGACCTATGACCCCAGTCATGGCTACAGCCCTCAGCCCATTGATATCTCAGGCATGACACTATCCAGAGAGCTACAGGTACACAGTGCTAATAAACATTCCCATTTAGTTCAATATCACCATTTCAATACAATAGAGAGCATCGTGGCTAACCGCACACTATGTGATCTAGTCCATGGCAGAGCAGCTTGCAGAAAATTATCACAACACCTGGGGGCGCAAAAAGAAAATGGAGTTACAAACAAAAGGTTTGCATTTCTCCAATGCCTCATCAGTAAAAGACTTTTTAAAATTGTTTAGCTGTGTTATTATAGTCCATCAACATCTCTCTTAATGTATTTTGAATTAGGGGGCGGGACACACCCTTTGCTTGTGCCTTATGACACACTGACGGCTAAAGAAAAGACTCGAGATAGGGAGAAGGCATATGAGCTGCTTAAATTTCTGCAGCTTAATGGATATGCTGTGACAAGGTACAGTAACAGGAGCCACTAAAAAAATCATATATACTCCAGAATAATGTAATTGCTGTAATTCTTATTGTCTAAAATGTCTCTGTCCAGAGGTCTCAAAGATATGGAAAGTGATATTTCATCTATTGAGAAGCGCTTTGCGTATGGCTTCCTACAGAAGCTGCTGAAGTGGATGGATATTGCCCAGGAATTCATAGCACATCTTGGTACAACTTTTTATCCTTTAACCTTGTTCTTTATCCTTATTGCATGAATTTGTGTATGAACTGAGATTAGTTTCCTGTGACGTTTGTGTTTACAGAGGCTGTTGTGAGCAGCGGCCGTGTGGAAAAGTCGCCACACGAACAAGAGATCAAGTTCTTTGCCAAGGTCAGTCTCTCGTGGTCTATACGCCCAAGAAATCTTTCAGCATTTGAGTATTAGCACAAGGCTGTTAATATTGTTTGTGTGTTTTTTTTCTGTCATCCTCAGATTCTTTTGCCTTTGATAAATCAATATTTTAAAAACCACTGCCTCTACTTCCTTTCCACGCCGGCCAAAATCCTGGGCAGTGGCGGACATGCCTCAAACAAGGAAAAAGAGATGATTGCAAGGTAACAACACACCAGTCCAAAATGATGTGTATGTCAAATACAAGACCAAATCTTATTACGTCATGTGTTTTGTTACTTTTAATTATATTTCATATTAGTTTATTTTAAACCTTTTATTTCACCATGTTCTTCTGGCTGCTTTCTTTTCCTACTTCTCTCATATTCATTCTTCATGTTCCCTTGGTTTCCTTTAATTCGGTATCAGCATCTTCTGTAAGATGTCTGCCCTGGTGCGACACAGAGTGTTTCTCTTTGGTAAGATATCTACTCTGCTGTCCTCCATCACTTTTCCTTTCTGTTTTCTTACTGCTTAATGTTTTTCCTTTCATTTTGTGTGTTGATTTCCATCCGTTTCCTTCTTCCATGAGTCTTGAACTTTGTTAAATCCATATATACATTTTCCTTAAATAATCCTGGCGACCCATCTTTTTAAGTCTTGCGACCCAGGGTTTGAAAACCACTGAAAAAAAAAGGATTTTCTTTCCTTGATGTAATACTTTCTATTTGTGATTCACAGGTACGGATGCACCTGCTATTGTCAACTGCCTTCATATCCTTGCACGGTCACTTGATGCCAGGTACTGAAAGTCGCTGAAATTAATTTCCAGTCAAAGTGCAGAAAGGTTGCACAGCAGTTAAATGTCTTTTTTTCGTTTCTCTGATGTTAACAGAACAGTGATGAAATCCGGACCTGAGATTGTAAAAGCAGGACTGCGTTTATTCTTTGAGAGTGCAGCTGATGACATTGAAAAGATGGTGGAGAACCTCAAACTTGGCAAACTTTCCAAAGGCAATCAGGTACAGCTTGAGGAATACTTACTGTATAAGACAAGGTTCATTTGCTGCATTGTTTTTGCATGGCACGAGTCCTTTTGCTTTTTGTCTCTCAGCCGGTGAAAGGCGTGTCCCAGAATATTAACTACACCACAACAGCTCTGCTCCCTGTCCTTACTTCGCTGTTTGACCACATCGCTCAACACCAATTTGGAGATGATGTTATCCGTAAGGACTTTTTTGAAAACTAAATGCGCCATTATTTGATTATTAAATTATCTAGTAAAATTAACATGTCTCCTCTTGCTTCTATTAGTGGACGATTTGCAGATGTCCTGCTACCGAATCATGTGTAGTATCTACTCTTCTGGAACTGTAAAAACACCTCATGCAGAGAGGTCTGTTAGAGTCTAATGTGTGTGAGTATAAGTCTGTTTGTGATGGGGCTATGGTTGAGGTTTCTATAGCTTTCCTCTATATTTACATCAGGCATAGACCAGCACTTGGAGAATGTCTTGCTCATCTCGCTGCAGCCATGCCTGTGGCCTACCTTGAGCCCCATCTTAATGAATACAATGCATTTTCAGTGTACACTACCAAGACACCCAGAGAAAGATCTAGTAAGTCCTTTCTTTGCACCTACACTACCGTTTAAAAGATGATAATATACATTTAGAATGTTACATAAGATTTCTATTTAAAAATTAATGCTATCCTTTTCAACTCTATTTATCAAAGAATTCTGAAAAAAAAAAACATTCCACCAAAGTATTAGGCAGCACAACTGCTTTCAATATTGATAATAAGAAAAATTTCTTGAGCAACAGATCAGCATATCAGATGGTATTTGGATTTCGGATGATTTCTGAAGGATTCTGTCTGAAACAAATACAGAAATAAACATATATATATTAGGGGTGGCACAGTTCGAACTGGGACCGCGGTTCATCTTAAATCTGACAAAGCATCTGTAAATATGGTTTGCATGTAAAACAAACAGGGTTCATCTAATCTATGTTTCTGTTGATGGATGCGCATACTGGATTCCCAGACATTACAACAACAGCGATGAGGGGGAAAAAAAACCTGGACAAATCACTCTTGATCATTGTGAATGCCTTATGCTGGAATATGAGCAGTCATTTATTCCATCATCATCCGCGTGTGCGCGCGTGCACAGATGAAACCTGAACAGCACACGTTAATATGTATTTAAACTAAAGTAATTTAAGCTTTGTCAGTTTAAACCATAGACTGTATAAGGTTTACAATTTAAGAGCTAAAGGACACGAGCTTGCGCGCGCAGTGAGAAGAAGTGTGCATGCGCTCGCCCGAAGCGTGCAAACCCGCGCCTCAGAACGTGCCCAAATATTAAGATCTCTCTGAAGAATTGTGTTTAAATGGAAAATTCAGACAAAAATTATGTCAAAATTCCCGTCTTGGACAGAATTCTACAGCAAACTAAGCGAACTGAACGTAGGCCACTGTATCAGTCTTTATATTAAGCGAACAGCAATAACAAAGAAATCACTCACTGCTCTTGATTAACAAGCTTTTGTAACTCTAATAAAGAATACTCTTTAATTTATACAGTCCAATGTGCAATACTGTTTTACATTTGATTACTTTATTCAATTTCGGTACCTAAAAACTTATGCTAGACCTGCCAAAAAAAAAAATCACCGTTTATTGTTTGTATCTTTACTCTATTGTATTTATTTGTGCTGTTGCTTGTAGTTGGATAGAATATTCTTCTTCTTTTTTTTATTAGAAAGTATAGATTTTCCATAAACATAGCACATACTGAACTGTACCTAAACGTGACTCTAAAACCGTGAAACAAACCGAACCGTGAAAAAGTTGAACCGTGCCACCCCTAATATATATATATAATGTATATATATATAATGTATGTATATATATTATATAATGTATATATATATAATGTTAATTTCTTTATTTGTTTCTGATTTTTATTTTCCTTATATCTACAGTCCTGGGCCTTCCGAACCATGTCCAGGAGCTGTGTGATATTCCTGAGCTAGACATATTATTGAAAGAGATAGGGGACCTGGCTGAATCGGGGGCCCGCTACACTGAGATGCCGCATGTGATAGAGGTCACCCTGCCCATGCTGTGTAACTATCTGCCCCGCTGGTGGGAGAGAGGAGTTGAGAACTTTCCCGAATTGGAGGGTAAGTTGTGTACAGACGTCACCTCCGATCATCTCAACCAGCTCCTGGGAAGTATCATGAAAATTGTGATCAACAACTTGGGAATTGACGAAGCTTCCTGGATGAAGAGGCTAGCGGGTACGAGAAGTTGTCATTTTCAACTCTGTGCTTGTATTGTTTCAGTACCTGATCTTCAACATAATATCCTTGTCTCAATCCAGTGTTCTCCCAGCCCATTGTAAGCCGAGCCAAACCAGAGATGCTTAAATCCCATTTTATTCCCACCATGGAGAAGCTGAAGAAGCGTACGGCTAAAGTAGTGGCTGAGGAGGAGCACCTGCGCATGGAGGGGAAGTCCGAGGGGGACGAAGAGGAAGGAACTATTAGAGATGAATTTGCAGTTCTCTGTAGGGACCTGTATGCGCTTTACCCTCTTCTCATCCGCTATGTGGATAACAACAGGTATTTTGTGGTTCCTGTGTGTTTTTTTTCAATGGATTCATTTTTAACTGTCTTGACATTTTAACTGTCACATGGGTTTTAGAGCAAGATGGCTGACGTTCCGGGACCCTGATGCTGAGGAGCTGTTCCGCATGGTGGGAGAGGTCTTCATCTTCTGGTCCAAATCTCATGTAAGAGACAACTGTCTGACTATTTAAAAAAAAAAAAAAACTAACTGCTACTCACAGTATCAGCAGTCAAATTAATTGAAACCGCAACAAATAACATTAGAAAACAACAACCTACAATTCTGTGTACCTCACTGATCTTCTCATTCTCTGTGCAGAATTTCAAGCGAGAGGAGCAAAACTTTGTGGTGATGAACGAAATTAATAATATGTCCTTTCTCACTGCTGACAGCAAGAGCAAGATGAGCAAGGTGAGGCTCTTGGAAATGTACAATCAATGGGACATAGTCTTTCATATTTGATCAATGATTTACTTCAACATTTGATTATAATGTGATCAGAGTATTTTTTGAATAGTGAATAGCATATCTTTATATTAGTTTTAACTGTATATTGACAATTTTACATTAATTCATACATTCCTTCCTTTATTACGTTTACATAATAGTTGTGTTGTATTTGTATGTTACTCTGGAATGATTTATATACTATTACATTATTAAAATTAAAATGAAATCAAAATCTAGAAAAAACTACAAAATATTAAATTTGTTTTAGTAGTTCTTTTTTGGTTCATTTATATATATATATATATTATATATATATAATTTTTTTTAGCTTTATTTTTATTTCAGTTTTATTACTTCAGTTTAAACTTATTTCAGTTAGTTGCCAAGACAACACTTCGAAAATGTGTTTTTATTTAAAAAATTGTAAAAAGAAATAAAAATAAAATAATAGTAAGTTTAAGTGTTTCATCTAATATTTAATTTAAGCTCCAATTCAATTAACAAAACAATTTCTAATCATTTTAGTTAACCAGTAACAACACTGATTGTAAATGTTGTGATCTTTTACAAATGTTTTACAACAAGCTCCACATCAAAGGTAAAGTATGCTGTGGTTTCATGCATTTTCTGAAGACGTTGCGCTTATTCTTAGTCAAAAAGGCAAGTGCTTTTCGGATACGTTTTACAGGATTTAGATGACAGTGTTAATGGTGTTCTCTCTCTGACTGTGCCCTGCCCTCTTTTTCTCATCTGGATGCTGGTGGGTTTCTAGACCGGGGACTCTGAGGTTAGCTTCTCTGTCTGCACGACTGCTGTGCTACCGCATGGCACCTCACATCTGGGGGGCATTTCATCAACCCCTCCCAACACACTGGCACTCTACACACACACACATCTGTGATTCCTCAACTGTTTGACAAGTCTAGTGTCTAGAGAAATAACATGCTCTCCATTACATGTTTCATTTGTGGATAGCAGTTGATATGCTAGACAGCATCATGGTAGTTTATTTTTCCCCAAAATGTAATACTCTTAACGGATCAGATTTCTAATAGATACAGAATTTAAAATGTGAATTAAAGAGAATATAATACAAGAATTATGAGTAAAAGGGTAACTGTCATGCAGAAGAAAAGATTAGCCCTCTCAGTCTCAAGAATCATTCCATCCCCATGGACACATGTGCCACAGGACACCCATTCGTCCAGCCAGTGTGTGAGGGGGGAGTCTGAATGGAGGCGTTTGATGAAAGAACTCTTTATTGAGTCAGGCTCATGGCACTTGATTCCATGTCCGTCACACAGGGTCCGGGCCCCTGGAGGCCTGTGCCATCACCCTGTACAGCAGTTTGCATCTGTTGGACTGTAGTTCGGATGGGGATCTTCATACATCTCTTCTCTTCCTTTTCTTTTTGTATAACGGCTGCAGGTTGGGGTCAATATTTAATCTGTTCAGGAAGTCAACTGAGACCAAGTTGTAGCAATGCACACATCAAACGATTCAAACAGTATTTCAGTTCATTTCCTAAACTGGATTCATGTGAAGGAATTTGACCTCAATTAATGTATATTTCGTCATACATCCTCCTTGACAAAGGGGGACATTTAGTGTCCATCCTCTAATGTTTGCCTACTTAATCCCACTTTAACTGGATTTGTTCCTGTACTTACAGTATATCCAATGGCTCACATCTCCATATTGTTCCATTTTTGTCTCCCCATCCACCCCTTTTAACCCATGACCCCAATGCAATCAAAAGCAAATGATTGAGATGGGATTGTGGAAAAAAGGGATTACATTTACATATTGTAGAACTAATTAACCTGTAAAACTTGGCTTTAATTGTTCAGTTGCATTAACACAGTGGTCTACATCTGAAATGAATCCTGAGTTATCACCACAACAGAATAGATGGATTATTTTATTCAGACCAGGATTGAAGTTAATATAAGACTCCCAAGACTCAAATCTAGACCAATACCAGAGCCCTTAAGATCCAGACAAGGACATGTCGGTCTAAGCTCTGAGACCCACATAAAGGCCATGTATAGTTAATTTTGAGTGATCTTTACTCTCAAGTCTACTGTATCATATTTGATACACAAATTTCTATGGCCTTTTTAACAGTGTCAAGATTGAAAAACTACACTACTACATGGTTTTTGCTATGAAAACTTAACTGATTTTTATAAAGTAAACATAGGAATAACTTTTATTTTAGTAATATGTTAACATGGACTGCAGCAAATTAGATTTACTTGATTATCCATACATAATTTTTCTTTTCTATTCCTTTCTTCCTTTGAACTTGTCGATCAAATATGATACTGAATAAAAACACGCAAACTTCCATAAAAAAAATGTTCCATTTAAAGAAAAAAAAAAATTTCTGACTATTTCATATGTCAGACTTTAGAAGCTTAAAGGCGGTCGCACACCGGACAAGAAGCGCAGCGCAGCATCGCATTGTGCCATGTCTTTAAAATTTGACCACATTATTTTCTATAGGTGTACACACATTGGCAGCGCCAGGCTACATCGTGCTGTACTTGTTGTACAAATGGTTCTAGACGCGGCGCAACTCTGTGCTTCTTGTCCGATGTGCGACCACCTTAAGAGCTAGACCATAAGATCAGTACTCCAATTCAAATTTCAACAACTACAGTAATGGGTCTCATTAATGAAGCATAAACAGAACAATTTTTGTCTAAAACCATTCTTACTTATTGCATTCAAAACAGTTATATGTAAAATTAGTTTTTCTCATGTTTCCTGAATGAGGCCCAGTGGGCAAAACTGGTGCAAACAGGATGTGTGTGATCCAGATTACTGAAATGATTTCCTTTGCCTCTTTCCTTGGTTTCTTTAAGGTTGGCAACCCAAAATGAGTCAAAAGAATCATTTCCCTTTGGTTTTATAATTAACTCCACTGAGTGAGTTTTGTGTGGGATTGCAGTTCCTCCTCCACCCACTGAGGCTGAGCATGTTATGACTGTGCATGTACTTGCAGACAATGTATGGAGTGTAATAAGTGCTACTGACACGTTACAATACCGGTCCACCTGTAGTGCCTGCTGCTATTATGTATCTAAGCTAAGATGTTGAAGCTGAATGATTTTTACCCCTTTTGATGCTGTCACCTCTCTGTTAAGTTAGTATTGAGATTTCAGCTTCAGACCTACTACAACTTGTCCTCCCCACTAAGCTCCACGGTTGTTGCCTATTATAAAAAGCAACCCTGAACATTTACCCTTCCTTCCCTCTTAATGACCCTATTAATCAGAATGACTCATTTCTAAGGACTGTTCTCTAAAGAAGTCCTAACTTTAAAAATAAAATCTAATGACTGAAATAATGCCTTCGAGTAGGGATAGATTGGTCCACTTGGAGTTTTCTAGGTCCTGTTGAGGGAACAGGAAGCTTTGGTTTTTGCTCAATAAAATGACAGTACAGTCTTGTGGTGGAAGTCCATTTTGTGGTCAAAAGAATATGTCAGCACATCATTCAATATGAAATCCTCTCACAAGAAGCCATAAGGTCTCATTAAAAGCTTTTTCATGATGTCTATGTCAGTTGTCATGCTTTGAATGTTACTGTCATCTCAGGCTGGTGGCTCGAATGTGGAGCGTACCAAGAAAAAGAGACGAGGAGATCGATACTCTGTTCAAACATCCCTCATTGTGGCGGCCCTGAAGAAAATGCTTCCCATTGGACTTAACATGTGCTCTCCTGCAGACCAGGAGCTCATTAACCTGGCCAAGACACGCTATTCTTTGGTAGTGTAGTCACCCAATATCTGTCTGTCTCTCTATCTATCTTGTCTATCTTACAAGCCTAGATGTTGTATACAGTTTCACTTAAAAACTTTAAGTTGGCCACTAAACAGGTAAATTGAGCATATCTGTTGTATTGTTGACCCATAGAAAGACACAAATGAGGAGGTCAGAGAGTTCTTGCAAAATAACCTGCACCTCCAGGGCAAGGTAAGTGTATGTCTGATGTTAAAGTGTTCTTTAAAAGTGTTTTTGCTGAAATCTGGATGCTATCTCTCTCTCTCTCCTCAGGTTGACAACCCATCTATGCGCTGGCAGATGGCACTGTATAAGGAAATGGCAGGAAAGGCAGAAGATGCAGATGCCCCAGAGAAAGTTGTGAAGCGGGTTCAAGAGGTCTCTGCAGTTCTCTACCACATTGAAGTGGTGAGTTTGAATTCCAAGGTTTAAAACTCCTAGTGCAACTCAAATAATGCACATTTTGGTATCCAACTTCAGTATCCACTTCAGTATCCAACTCAAATTGCTTCAGATGTTAATTTAAACTACATAATATCCATTCCATATGTGGTTTAAAATCTGAAAATGGCTCTAAGATTGTTCTTTTTTCAGACCGAGCACCCTTTCAAGTCCAAAAAAATGGTTTGGCATAAACTGCTGTCAAAGCAACGACGTAGAGCGGTGGTAGCCTGTTTTAGGATGACTCCCCTTTACAACCTGCCCAGGTGAGATAAGACAGTTCACAATCATACATGATCGACAGTTCACAATCATACAACACAAGTACATGTTTCTGCACCAGGTGGTCTGTTTCATAGAATTAATTAAAAAGAAAAGGATGGATTGGAAAAGATATATAAATGTATGTTGTCTCTCTTTCAGGCATAGAGCATGTAACATGTTCCTGGATGGGTATAAGCGAAACTGGATTCAAACCGAAGGATATTCTTTTGAGGACAGAATGATTGATGACCTGTCTGTATGTGCTTCGACATTACCAAAAATAACTGCTGCTCTTTAGCATGAAAGATACTGGGTGGAATGCATTTCCTGTTAGTTGGAGTTTTTTGTAGACAAATTTTAGTAACAGTGTTTTGTTTTTGTTTTTTCTTACTGATATAGAAAGCAATGGAGGAAGAAGAGGAGGAGGAAGAGGAAAAGGAGACAAAGCCTGACCCTCTTCATCAGCTCATTCTTCACTTTAGCCGCACAGCCCTCACAGAGAAGAGGTGTGAGATCCCCTCCACATCTCTGAATAGTCAGTGACACATTTGGCTTCCGGTGCCAAAACAGATGATCACATGGCCATAACCAGTGACTGTTACACAGTCAGCTCAAGCTATTCACATTGTTCACATGGTCTTTTGATGATGTTATGTAATCATCTATTATAAAATAAAAACTATTCACAGATATACAAAAGGGTATAGAAAAGATTCACCCCCACTTGAAAATAATCACATTTTGTTGCTTTGCAGCCTGAAATGAAGATGGACAGAGTTTCTGTTTTATCCAGCTGTATTTACTCAGTGCAACTTATAATATCCAAGTAATCACAGAGTTGGGAAAAAAAAGGATCACCCTCTGTTTTTTTCAGTGCCTAGTAGCACAGTGACGTCTATTATTAAGAAATGGAAGGTATTTGGTACAACACAGACCCTCCCTCGACCAAGACGTTGCTCCAAACTGGATGAAAGATCCAGGAGGAAACTGGTCAGAGAGGTGACCAAGAGGCCTACAGCAACTCTGAAGCAGCTGCAGAAATTTATGACACAGAGTGGTCATTGTGTACATTGTGACAACAATATCACAAATTCTCCAAATATGTGGCTTGCTTGGGAATGCGACTGAGCTTTGCCAAAACTCAACCTTGAACATTCTGAGGCGGATGAGACTAAAATGAAATTATTTGGCCTCAACACCAAACTATATGTCTGGTGGAAATCCAATACAGCTCCCCATCCAAATAACAGCATTCCTACAGTAAAGCATGGAGGTGCTAATATCCTGTTATGGGGGTGTTTCTCTGCAGCAGGGACTGAAACACTTGTCAGAATAGAAGGAACACTGGATGGGGCAAAATACTGTAAAATTCTTAAGGAAAATCTGCCAGAAAGTTGTCAATCAGAAGAAGGCTTCCAACATGACAATGACCCAAAGCATACAGAAAAACTGACCAAACAGTGGTTGAAGGAGAAAAAGGTGAATAACCTTGCTTGGCCTAGTTAGAGCCCAGACTTAAACCCCACTGAAAATCTGTGGATTCACTTGAAGACTGTAGTCCATTTTTCTGATATCTTTCGCTTGGATGTTTGAAGTTGCACCGAGGAAATACAGCTGGATAAAACAAAAACTGTGTACCTGTATGTCATCATTTCAGACTGCAAATTAACAAAATGTGATTATTTTAAAGGGGGGTGATTCTTTTCTATACACTGTATGTAATGAATAGGTTTAGAAGTACTCTATAATGTACAGTGTTCTTTAGTCATTTTAACTGTCAGTTATATAGTTTGACAGTCATTATACAAAGAAATTTGACCACATGATGTCTGTCATCTAAAAATATCTCTCTCTAAATATGTATTTATGATCTAAAAATTATATTATTTTTACAATCATAAAAAAAAAAGAAAAATAAATTGTAGGATCAATTAGGATTACCAAGTCTTTAATTCCCTTTGACTGTATATTGACTTTTTTCCCCTCACTTCTGTCACAGTAAACTGGACATAGATTACTTATACATGGCATATGCTGATATCATGGCTAAGGTGAGACATCTTTGTCTTATGGTTAACGATCATCAGCAGTTTAGTCATTATATTTATGTAGATACACACACACACACACACACACACACATATATATATATAAAATACTGCTACTTTACTGTAACTTTTCTCCATTTCAGTTAATTAAGCCATTTTCCATTAGGTTTTATATTTGTCGAATTATTATTAAATCTCATGCTGTGTAATGTTCTTTGTGTCCATCTCTGGTGAATTTAGAGTTGTCACATCGGTGAAGAGGATGAGGGGGGAGAGGAGGAGGAAGAGGGGGGGGAGGAAGAGATGTCCTTTGAGGTGCGACAGACAGAGATGGTAGGGGGAGTCCGGGGACTGGGGACGGGGAAGACACAGAAGTGGTAGACCCGAGTGACATCCAAACCAACCACTGTATCATCCATCCATCTATCCATCCATCCATCCATTCACTCACATCCCATTTTATGTCTCTTTGTCCAGGCTGTGCTCTAACTCCATTTAATGTTTTATTACATTAAAATTACTTCAGCGTTTTTAACTTTTTTTGTGTGTGTGTTTAACAGTTCACATGAAGCTTTGAGCCACCTACTAAACACAGATATTAATTGGTAAAAAAAAAAAATCTGAATGCATCTGAAAAAAAAATTAAATATGAATTAAATTGTCAAAAACAATCATTTGTTATATACCAAAAGTGCAGCATTATTATATGTTTTTATACATTATTATACGTGTTTAGTAATTTAGGCTTAAGGAAATGTTTTTATGCTTTTTGTTGTACTCTTGAATATTTGGATAACCTAAAAACTGCAGCTTGTGGTATTTTACTTATAAGCTGGAAAATTATTCAGCAAATTGCATTGATTAGCCATTAAGCTTTTAAGTCATATAATGACACTTTAAAGTGAACAGATATGAACCTATAAGGTTAAATTTTACAAAGAAAAAAAAAAAGAAATTATAAAGTATAAAATTATTATTGCATTACGAAAATACAGGTAATTTTGAGAACTTGGAGAGATTTCATAGAGTAAAATTTCACCTGTTGCAGCTTTTAAGTCCAAAAGAAATGCCATCCTCATTGTTTCTTTTCAATCATTTGTTGAATGATACATTGTTATTTTTTTATTGTTTTTTTGCTGTGATCTTTATGATTGAGGTGGCAAGTGAACATGCATTTTACTTACAAATGCTGTTTTAGAAATCACTAATGATAGCGTATTTGTTATATTTCTGTAACCTATGCTTTCTATTCTTTCACTTACCTTGATTTCCTTTAACTCATGCACAATAATAATGTAAAAAATGTGACTAATCAATGTTTTCTCAAATCTATTGACACACAGACTACAGTTCAATCCAGAGCCGTCTCCAAGTCTGCGCACACACACACACACACACACACACAGAGGAACAAACACGCCTACAACAAAGTGGCTTGTGCAGGCCATACACGCACATTCACTCAGACTGCACTTTTGGGCGTTTACTTAGGTCAGGCTTACAGGGGAGGGGGGTGGCATGGGTGGGTTGGGAGGGTGGTGTATTATGCATGCAGTCATTATAAATGTATAAACTTTATGGTTTAATGAATTTTTGGCAAAGCAAGCTTCTGTAAGTAAGCCAGCGCTTGTATTTGCTTGTAAAATTTTCCTTTTGCACTACAGTAACTTTTACATGGTCTTTAATGAAAAAAGCTTGCTTTTATAATCTTTTTTTATAAAATTATGGAATTGTATTTGCTATATATCTATAATTACAATACCGTTTTATTTCAAAATAAGATAATGTTTGATAAGGCTGGGTTAAGGGTTATGTATAATTTGCAGAAGCACTTACCTGAGTTTGCTGTTGACTCTTCAGGAGACAGATCTGTAGATGAGTAACACCTGCATGGCTTTTTGTTTCTCTGTGAGATGCAAAGCCATCAGGAGAGTTTACTGTAGTCCAACGTTTGCTCTAAAAGACAAACGTGGGAAATTATTATGACTGTCCCGTAACTAATAGTAATGGTCGGAGCATGCTAAATAAAAATGATTGAAAGAGAAGAGAGGTTTAGAATATAAAAAGATTAATTACATCAACCGGGCCCAAATTATTTACAAATGTTAAGCACTCACAGTCACCTGATCACCTTAACACTATTATAATCACATTTTGACTAAAATAATTAAATGTTTAGTTTGTGTTGCATAAGATATTTAGGCGCTGATGAGAGTTGATGATACTGCTGAAAAGGAAGTTGTGAACATTAGCAATGTTTGTGGTTTACTTGATGACAGCCTCAGGCTAGGGTTTCGGTTTGCCATCACAGTAACTTCCTATGTTCACTGCTGCCCTTTGTTGTCATGGACATCACGGACAAAATAAGACCGTTATGAATGACATAGCAATTGGCCAGTATAGAAAAACACTTTTGCTTATAAAAAAAGATGATTTTAGTTTTATGGTTAGGTGTCTGTAGTAACAATTAAGAACAATTTTTTTTTTTTAGAAAAGAAAAACGGTAAGGCTTTCCGACGGTTATTTTTTTCCATGTTTAACCCTATAGGAAAAAGAGATGGAAAAACAAAGACTCCTCTACCAGCAGTCACGTTTACACAACAGAGGGGCTGCTGAGATGGTCCTACAGATGATAAGCGCCTGCAAAGGTACATGTTCATCTTTCTTGAAGCTTGAACACTTTGTCTTCATTCACTGTCCCAAAAACCTTCCCCATTAAAACAAAATTGAAGTTTTTATTTAATTTTTTAGTGTGAATATTTTAGCCTAAATGTATCTAGTGTTCAACAAAACGAGGACAGAATTTGCATTTAGAAGATAAAAGCATTCAAAACTTAGTCTCTAACTTCCGCCAGTATGGATCAATGCTTTTGATGACATCACCCTTCACTTCAGCTTCTCATCAAACTTTTAGTCCAACTAAATGCTCTTTAGAATCCGAAGCACCCCCCCCCCCCCCACACACACACACACACACACACTATAAATAGATGCTGAAGCTGGGGCTGAAATCGGTTGAAATTACATCAACATATAGAATGACGCTGCGTGTTTTTAAGCACTTCAGGGGTTCTTTAAAATCCTTTTCTTTTTGTACAGGTGAGACTGGTTGCATGGTCTCTTCCACCCTAAAACTTGGTATTTCTATTCTAAATGGCGGGAATTGTGAGGTCCAACAGGTTTGTTAGAACTCATTTGCATGGAGGCATGACAGTGAATCAGACCCTAAACTAATACTCGGATGTAACTGCACTGGTATTTACTTGCAGAAAATGCTGGACTATCTGAAAGACAAGAAGGATGTGGGTTTCTTCCTCAGTGTCCAGGCTCTAATGCAGACCTGCAGGTATTTTCTGATTGGTAGCTGTTGTCATTTCACAATCACATTAGTTAAATGATTCATTAAATCAGTGTCTCTGCCTCTTTTGCAGCGTTTTGGACTTAAACGCCTTTGAAAGGCAGAATAAAGCAGAGGGTCTAGGTATGGTGTCAGAGGAGGGAACAAGTAAGTGATATGAATGATCTATAATCTTTTTTCCATCCAGGTTAATAACAATATATTGTTGAAAGGAAGATCAGTTAAGTCTTATCAAATGTAATTTGCAACTATAGAGTAACTAAAACATATACAGATTGTTGAATCCATAAACGTGTAGTAGTTTGGCTCCAAAACTTGTGGCCAAACCGGAATACGGCATTCAAGTATTCAGTCATCCATCTGTAATCATACATGTTTGGTCATCTAACATGGAAATGCACATCATTTGTTGACCGAATTTATCAGTTGAAAAAATTAATTGTAATCCTATTGTCACCCTGTCCAGATGTAATAATCTAGTCTAATACAATGTCAATAAACAGATTATGATATTGGCCATGAATAATTCCCATTTCATTCATTCAACTCACCATCCCTCTTTTTCCATAACTATACTTTTGTCCCCCATCTCTTTTCATCCTTCCTTCCTTTCACGGGCCTCAGACGTGAAGCTAGAACGGGGTAAATAATGCCTGTGTCCCTCTTTTTTTCATTTCTCTCTTCCTGTCACTCCTCTCTGTCCTTTTATCTCTTTGAAATCATTTTTGTTTGAAATTTTGCTTTGTGCTTTGGAATTTTTATATATATACATTTTAAGTATATATATATACAGTATATGAATCTTATCACTCAAGGATTTGTAAAAACAACTTTCAGTCACATCCCAAATGCAGATTGTAGTATGGTATATTTTAATTACTGTATGGTTATACATACCTATATATGAAAAAGAGTCCAGCACCACATGTGATGAAGGAAACAGTAATCATTTTTAAAAATACCAATGCGTTTTGGCCTAAGAGTCTTCCTCAGGGTATTCAACACATATAATACATAAGCATTTAAAAGCACTCGATATTTGATAACCCATTCACAAATCTGCAACAGCTGACAAGCTTCACTCAAGACATTACAATATTTAGTAAGAGTTAAGGGTACAGGTTGTAGGACCTGCCACTAGAGGGTGCACTACCAAAACAATAACAATCGCGTGGTTTGATGACGCTAAGGAGCGTGGAATTATGGGATTTGTTGTCTTCTACCCAACCGCTGACAGCCATCAATCAGACTATATGAAAATGATTACCACTTGTTCAACAAATATATACACTCGTGTACATTCAAACACAATAATTGGGCATACATAGCAAACGCGAGTTCAACGATTTGCGTGAGTAGATTACATACAAAGTCAATGCAAAGACGCGATCAGACTATGGATCGGACGCGTCCTTGCGCGGGTCTAGAGACACGATGCCCCACGTTTGGCGTGTATGCCCCATAATACTAATCTTGTTGATCAGTTTAATAGCATACTTTTTCTGTAAAGATACGAATCAAAACAACTCACCTGTCGAGTAAAACACAAGTGAGATAGGCATCTCTTTCTAGCTGAAGTTTGTCGCGAAGCTCTCTCCATCTAGAAAATGCAACACTGATATTGATCCTCGCTTTTTCTCTCCTCTTGTCTCATACTCTTCTTGGGTCGTATGATTGGTCCATACACTTACGTTTATGGGAGCTGTCCTTGTCGACAGAACCAGCGGTAGACGATACAGTAATTATGTTCCCTAAATAAGTAACAAAATACACCATAATAAGTGCAAGCAGAAGTAAATAAGGAACTGCTTGAAGCAAGCTAGTGGTTTGCTGGACGCTAGACACTACTTCTGCATTTGTCCACGACAAATGTGATTATCATGTGGTTTCTACGTCAGTAAAGGTGGTAACAAAGGGTAACCAAAGTCATTGACAGGCGACAACAGTGCCCCGTGTCACTGTTTAGAATGGGAATTTTCTCATGATATACAAGTAGTTGAAAACATTAGAGATGTTGTTAGTAATAAGCTGGACAAAATATAAAACACTAGCCTAGTGGTTTTTGGATATTTTACTGCAAATATCTTACAAATTGTACCTTTAAGTACAGAGTCGATCCAGATAAGATTAACATAGCTTACACATAAAAAAAGTCATACAACATACTTTAAACACCATAAAAAAAGTATTTAAGAGAAAAATCCTCATTCATACCTTTTGGAAACTTTTCAAATAAAAGATCCAAAACGTCTCCCGCTTCTTATACACACAATCTTTTCAGTTCCAAGAAAAAAAGATCACATTTTATTCAATCATTTTATATCTCATTTTATTATTACATTCACAAAAATGTATTGCAACAGGACTCTTTAGATCCTTCTTCTTTCTTTTAATGAATGGGATGTTTCATACATAAATTTGTTACATGGGCATTGGGTTATATAAATCACATAATTTTTCCTGCATGTTATGAAACTCTTGATAAAAACAGAACTTTTATTGTCAGGATGATTAAAATGTTTTTACATTTTTGTAAATTCACAATTTCCACATTCAAAATTGCCCAATAAAATATTTTGTGAAATTTGTTTTGTAGAACAACTTTTAAAACTATATATATATATTTTTTATATTACTAGCCCTTTTATAAGTAATTAATGGTTCCTGGTTAAATATCCCATTAAGTTTTGGATAATCTTTAAGAACATACCAATACGTCAATATAATATCTTTAATATTAATTGTCTTTGGAGTATATGTAAAAGATAAGCTCTAGATTAGTATTAGATGTGTTTTTTTATTTTTATTTATTTTATTTTTTTATTCACAAGCATATCTTTACTTTTAATATCTACTTTTTTAACTGCATTAGGCAATCTTTGATCAAATAAAAACATAGATTCTCTCTCTTTTTCAAATTCATCGTCATCTTCACTGATACTTTTAATTCTAGTTAATAAGTAAACCTTTTTTTAAAGGCAACCGGATTATAAGTATTTGCGTAGAGAAGTGTATTTCTATCTAGTATATAATGAAGATATTAAATGTGCTTACCTCATTTTAACATTTATATCAAGAAATTCCATTTAATCGCTACTGTTATTTACTGTGTATTTTAACGCAGCAAAACTTTAAAAATTATACAAAATCCAAATGGGTAGTAACTGTGTGTATGATAGTTATACACACCAACACAGAATGTGACTGAAGTGTTTTTCTTTCTCCTTTTGAGTGCTGAAACAGATCTACTGTAACTCTAGAACTCTGCATCGAGTTTAATCTATAGAAAACAGGAGTTCAATTATAATATAAATATATTCTGCATTTTAGTTATTTAGTTTAACATTAATGCTGGTTTTTGCATTAATGAACTTTGTTTTTACATGGAAAAATGTAAAATACTTAAGTTCAGAATATGTTTTTTGTTCCTAACAAATACACATAACTTAACAAATCCTGACATCGGTTATGAATTTAACCATATATGATCTAACTCTGCCTTGGCTTCACCATCAGACATGAGCTTGAGGTCATAATTAATCCAGTAATCAGGCATTATCAAAAACGGTACGTTATGTTAGCGCACAGCAGTTTAGCGGTGCAATTTAACATTGTGATTTTTCTGTGGAACAAATTTGCTGGAATTATCACAGAAGCTATTTGCGAACAGATCATTCCATGCTGAAAGCTTTGAATGAATGTGATTTACATGAATGAGATTTGTTTACCTATCCAAACACAGCTGAGGTTTAGGATTGCAGTAGGTCTGTTCTGCATGCTGAAGTATCGTCTACGTTAGGGCTTCATGTTGTTATTAATCCACCTCTTTGTATGAGCCACAGTATATGTGATTTATATCAGTGTTCTTATATCTGTGTTATATCATATATGCACATTATTGTTTATTTGTATAGTTTATGTATATGTGTTGTGTTGTGTTATTTGAATAAAGTGATTCTGTAATGCGTGTCATTTTGTGCTGCTGTAATTCGGTCTAAGTTAAAGAACTAGTGATTACGCTAAAGCCTGTCTCATTCCATTCCCTAGTTCACAATGAAGAGGATTGTTCAATTTTGCCATTTTGTGTAATTGTTTGTGCATTGTTATTGTAGCTTTTAAAAGGGCTGTACCATCATGAAATATTAGTTTGTGCTCCATTTCTGGTGATTTTCAAGGCTGTACTGTACTGACATCCGACAATATAGTGAGCAGCCTATGCTCAGTGGTGCTCGCTGGGATTTTTCAGTACACTAGGTGGGACAACTTGGTCAGTGTACTTAATACTGAACTGGGCAGTGGATTGAAACAAAAATAACTACATTTCCTGCTTATCTCTTACAGAAAAAGGGACGAAAATATTGCTGTTTGCACTAACATTATAACATGAGAGGTTTAAACTGTTTAATCACTCTCTTTTCCACTTACTTACTTTTTCTTCTCAGTTCTAATCAGATTGCCACTACACTAAACTTGTGATGAGTGTCACAAAGATATGTTCACGTATGTGTGATGTGTTTCCATATATTTCCTTCCCTTCACATAGGTGAGAAGGTCATGGCTGACGATGAGTTCACTTGTGACCTCTTTCGCTTTCTGCAGCTCCTCTGTGAGGGACACAACAATGGTGAGTCCTGAATCTGCATGTGCAGTGAAATTTATTGCGGTTTGTTTTAATTTCTTGGAGGAAAAAAAAAAAAGTTTATTCTGTCATTACTTACACACTGTCATATTGCTTGAAACCAATATGCTGTTGTTGTTTTTTTTATTGTAAAACACAAAGAGTGAATTTCAAGAACCAAGGTTCAAGAGTTTAGGGAATGTTATTGTTGTACAAATTGACTGTTTAACCATCTGTGAGTTTACTTTAATTTAGACTTCCAGAACTACCTGAGAACACAGACAGGCAGCACCACCACCATCAATGTCATTATCTGTACAGTGGATTACCTGCTGAGACTACAGGTGATGTCATTTTCCCCTTTCCCCCTCCTGAACTTGTTAACTGATGAAGTGTTGCTTTAAATTTTGATGTATGCACACTTATTAGTTTTTTTTGGGATGTTTATGTTCTCTTTGTAGGAGTCTATCAGTGATTTCTACTGGTATTACTCAGGAAAAGACATCATAGATGAACCAGGCAAGAGGAACTTCTCTAAAGCTATGACTGTGGCCAAACAGGTGTTCAACAGCCTTACTGAGTATATCCAGGTCCATCATCTTATTTCTTTGATCATTAATATTAATATAAAATTATATTGATTTTATGGTCTCCAAATGTAACTCTTACACAACCCCTTGTGTGTTTGAATAGCTGAATGCTGGAATTTTCTCCTGAGAAAACTTTGCTCTGATATTTTACATTGTTAAAAGTCAGCACATTAATTTCCTCTAAAACCACTTATCTGTCATGTATTTAAGTTGCCCTTCTATTTCAGGGTCCCTGCACAGGAAACCAACAGTCCCTGGCCCACAGTCGCCTGTGGGATGCTGTGGTGGGCTTCCTGCATGTGTTTGCCCATATGATGATGAAACTGGCTCAGGTAACCCATCTGAACTTGATTGCTCTTTTACCTACACATTTCTTGTCTGAATGCATTAGATCACATAGTCAGATATTCATGTACATGAAGTTGGCTTAGTGTTTTTTGTACAAGTAATTTTACAGCTTGCTTTGAGTAGTTTTTGTATCTCAGCATTTTTTATGTAACATAAAACCATATTGTACAGCTTCTCAGTAAATCTACATACTTTCTCCAGTAGCAAATGTCTACTAAAAGGGCTTATTTATTACTTCAGTTGCTAATAGGAAATGCATGTAAATGAAGTTGTTGTAGTTGCTTATGAACTATTTTTAATGGTAAGATTACAAGCTAAATTAAAGAGCATGTTACATGCCTTTTTCAAGCTTTTAACGACTGGTATGTTGGAATGAAATACAGTTTTTACTCTCAATGCTTTACTGATTAATAAAACTGTTTTTCATATGCCGTATGCAGGGAAGAGTATGTATCATTCTTATTTATCTATTGAAGTGGCTGTATTTGAATTTCCCCTTTTATGTTCCAGGTGTTTGAACCCAGTTGGCCATCTTTTTTGACACAAAATCTATTTTTTAAATAATTATTACTCTTCATTTAACATGCCAATTTCTTTTAAATTTTCTGCATTGAAAAAAAAAAAATCTGCCAAGTATGCAAACAAGTGGGTCAAACAGCCTGAGAACAAATGCTAGTTAACATTACCCAGAAAAACCATGTGTTTTTAGCTTTATGTGAATTTGCTGTTTTACCTCTTCTAAAATTCTGCCTTTGGTGTGAAGGTTTTTTTCTTTTTTTCTTTTTCTTTGTGATCTCTTTTGTGTATGGAGTGTTTCTGTTTCTAGTAATTAACCCCTTATTGTCACTGCATGCACTAACCTACATTTAAATGTTACAGTTTTTTAGATTATCCTCAGCCAATCTGATAAGGTAACGTTTCTTATAAAGATGATAATGTATTTATTTTGTGATCATACCCTTAAATAGCAAGTTACACCCTCACAAATAATGAAGTTATGCCCCCCTCCCTTTTAAGAATTATGTTGCTATAATCACGTTGTTGTTTTTACATTGTGTATTTAAAAAAAACATTGTTTAATTAAAATGTATATTTTATAAATTATACATTCTATACATTTTTTTATAAAATCTGCTGATTTAGATTATAAATGTTATGGTACAGCTAATATGTCATTCTGGTTTCTTATAGGATTCCAGTCAGATTGGTCTTCTGAAAGAGTTGTTGGACCTTCAGAAAGATATGGTGGTCATGTTATTGTCTCTGTTGGAGGGTATGAAGAAAATCTTGCATTTATGTTCATCAGTTTCACATCATTCAGTCTAGACCTGATTACACTGTATTTGACAGGTAATGTTGTAAATGGCACCATTGCTCGTCAAATGGTGGACATGCTAGTGGAGTCATCCAGCAATGTGGAAATGATCCTTAAATTCTTTGACATGTTCCTCAAGCTGAAGGACATTGTTGCGTCTGACGCATTCCGCGACTATGTGACAGACTCTAGAGGTTTGATATCCAAGAAGGATTTCCAGAAAGCCATGGACAGCCAGAAACAGTACACACCTGCGGAGATCCAATTCCTATTGTCCTGCTCTGAGGCAGATGAGAATGAGATGATTAATTACGAGGAGTTTGCCAGTCGGTTCCAAGAGCCAGCGAAAGACATTGGTTTTAACATAGCGGTGCTGCTAACCAACCTCTCTGAACATGTTCCTCATGATATCAGGTTGCAGAACTTCCTCGAACAAGCTGAGAACGTTCTGAACTATTTCCGGCCATTCTTGGGACGCATTGAGATAATGGGCGCCAGCAGGAAGATCGAGAGAATCTACTTTGAGATCAGTGAGGTGAATCGTAAGCAATGGGAAATGCCTCAAGTGAAGGAGTCCAAGCGGCAGTTCATATTTGACGTGGTCAATGAAGGTGGTGAATCGGAGAAGATGGAGCTTTTTGTCAACTTCTGTGAGGACACCATATTTGAGATGAATATCGCTTCACAGATTTCAGAGCAGGATGAGGAGGAGAAAGAAGAGGATGATGAGGAGGAACCCGAAGGAGGAGGTGGCGGAGATGAAGAGGGTGGTGGAGAGGAGGGCCAGCAAGAATCAAGCTCCGCCTTTGCTGATTTTATCCAAAGCATCATGAATTTCCTGGGAATGTTTACCTTTAGGAATATTCGGAGACAGTACCGTAGGATCAGGAAGATGACCATCAAGGAAATTGTGGTCAGGGTTGCTACCTTCCTATGGACAATCCTCATGGGCATCCTCCATTTCATTTACAGTGTGTGTAAAGGCTTCTTCCTGCTCATCTGGCATACACTTTTTGGAGGTGGTTTAGTTGAAGGGGCCAAGAACATCACCGTCACCGAGTTGCTGGCCAGCATGCCTGATCCCACACAGGATGAGGTGCATGGAGACCTACCAGGAGAACCAAGGGGCAGAGAGGAGCAGGACACAGGAGGTATAACAGACTCAATGGAAGCAGGAGGGGGAGAGGAAGAGGATGAGGACATCCAGGAAAAAGACGGTGGGAAGATTCCTGGTATCGATACACCTGGTGGACTTGGAGATATGGGTGACACGACCCCTGTAGAGCCACCGACTCCAGAGGGCACTCCATTACTGAAGAGGAAAATGGTACGGTGTTTATTCAGCTGGGTTCCTAGTGTTCCTTCACTGATCTTCTACACAAAGATTATAAATTGTATGTGTCATGTTGGGCCTTGTTTTTTTTTTTATGCTGTAGCAACCAGAAGCAGGACCTGAGCAACCTCCTGTTGAAGAACATCCCCCTGAGCCTGAGAAAGCAGAGTGAGTGACTCCCAAATGAATGGAAAACAGGATATTGTATTGTTTGTTTGATTTGTGGTGTTTGTTTTTCTAGATGTATTTACCATTTTAATGACCATCTTCTATGTGTAACAGCACTGAGAATGGAGAGAAGGCTGAGAAGGAAGCAGAGGTCAAGCCTGAGACGACACCAGAAGAACCGAAACCTCAGAAAGCCACCAAAGCCAAGAAGGAAAAGAAATCAGCCAAGGGGGCAGGATTTGAGCTCTGGAATGAATTGGATGTTCAAAGAAATAAATTCATGGTAGGAGAAAAATATATTTTTCTTCGAAATCTTAAAACAATGAGTTTTAGTTATGATTTACAGGTTTTGATTTGCTGTTCATCTCCCCTTCCATCTACAGAACTGTTTGTCCCGTAACTTCTACAACCTTCGTTTCCTGGCTTTGTTCATCGCCTTCGCCCTGAATTTCATTCTTCTCTTCTACAAGGTTGGACAACTTTTTTTGATTTTCACACTGTTTTCCCATTTTAATTATTGGTTTGTTTATATGTCCTTTTGTTTACATGTTTAATTTAATTCAGTCAAAATGGCATGCCTCGCAATAATTTTACTTTAAAATGCATATACATGTAAAAATAAAATCTAATGTTCCTCTTTTTTGTTGTTGTTATTTTTCCAGGTATCTGATACTCCTCAGTATACAGATGAGTTTGATGGCTCAGGTATGTTTGAAGGCTCTGGGCTGTTTGAAGGCTCTGGGGAGGACTTTGAGGGCTCTGGTGGAGAGGATGGAGCTGATGATGATGAGGAAGGTCCAGTTTATTTTTTCCTGGAAGAGAGTACCGGATACATGCAGCCCACTCTGGCCTGCCTGGCCATTGTGCACACCATCATCGCTTTCCTATCCATTATTGGATACAACTGCCTCAAGGTTTGAACCACTGGATTTATATTTTAGTGCTTAAACTTGTTTCATTATCAGACTTGAGTTATCATGATGTCCGTGGTCTGTTAGATTCCACTGGTCATCTTTAAGAGAGAGAAAGAGCTGGCAAGAAAGCTGGAGTTCGATGGCCTTTACATCACTGAACAGCCAGAGGATGATGACATCAAAGGCCAGTGGGACAGATTGGTGCTAAACACACCGTAAGTGTGGAGAAAAGTTGAGTTGGATTCTGTTTTGAGGTAAAACTGGTTTTACACATACAGTATGTGGTCCCTAATTTATGTCTCCTTAATACTCAAGGATGTTAGGACGGACTAAAAAGGGTTTGTTAGCAGACCTATCCAGCTATGGTCATAGTTTTTCTTTTAAAAAACTGTAATTAAAACTCTTTATTGCTGTTTTAGCTCTTTTCCCTCCAACTACTGGGATAAATTTGTTAAGCGAAAGGTAAACCAATATTTTTTCTGTTCATTGGCGTTTAGGTTTAAAATGAGTGTTTTTATGAAGCCATGATGTTCTTGTTTCCTTTGACTAGGTTTTGGATAAATACGGAGATATTTATGGACGTGAGCGAATTGCAGAGCTGCTGGGTATGGACCTGGCTTCACTGGATGTCAGCAAACAACAGACAGACAAGAAACCAGAAGAGCCAGACAACTCTATGCTTGCATGGTATTAAAAATACATAAAAATACAAGTGACGTATAATTATTTGACATTTAAGATATTACATTAAGGTTACATGTTACTTCTTTGCCACTAGTGGCACCATACAGAATTGCAAAAAAACCTGATTTTTCAAGTAATAGATTTTCATTCCATATTATTTTTTAGGCTCACTGCCATTGACATCAAGTATCAGATCTGGAAATTTGGAGTTGTGTTCACAGACAATGTAAGTCACTTTTTCTTCATGTATTAAAATCTACAGTATTTTCTAAAATTGCAGACTTTGCAAAACAATGTTCAAGTCAAGTGGCCTCAAGTGTTTCTTTATTTGCAGACATTCCTCTACCTGGTGTGGTACACAGTTATGTCACTTCTTGGACATTACAACAATTTCTTCTTTGCTTGTCATCTGCTGGACATCGCAATGGGTGTCAAGACCCTGCGTACAATTCTTTCCTCAGTCACACACAATGGAAAACAGGTACAGTCAGTACAACAAAACTGGTTGTGAAAATCTTACACACCAGTTGACTGTGTTGGCTTGTTTCAGCTGATGATGACTGTGGGTTTGCTGGCTGTGGTTGTGTACCTCTACACTGTGGTGGCATTTAACTTCTTCAGGAAGTTCTATAATAAGAGCGAGGATGAAGACGAGCCGGACATGAAGTGTGACGACATGATGACGGTTGGTCACTGCATTATACAACACTATTGGTGTCAAATTGTCTTTAATTCTTCTTCTCTAATATAGTAACTCAAAAATTGTGTAAAACCTTTTGTTGGGGGGTTGCTAATTTTTTTCTGCAAATTCTCCCCTAAACAAACACCAGGTGTTTAATCCAGCACATCTCTCGCTCTTTCTCTTCTCAGTGTTATCTGTTCCACATGTACGTGGGTGTGCGGGCAGGTGGAGGTATAGGAGACGAGATTGAGGACCCAGCAGGGGATGAGTATGAACTCTATCGGGTGGTTTTCGACATCACCTTTTTCTTCTTTGTCATTGTCATCCTGCTGGCCATCATTCAAGGTGAGACTTATGTTTCTATTCAACTTGGCCTAGCAAATCTACCGCATTAAATCATTTGAATAAATTACATTTATGAATGACTATGGAATTTCATTTTCTGGATTTGATTGAAAACACTGTACTGCAATTCAGTGCGTGTTTGTCTACACAGGTCTCATCATTGATGCTTTCGGTGAGCTGAGAGACCAGCAAGAGCAAGTAAAAGAAGACATGGAGGTACTGGGATCTTTATTGTTCAGTAAAGAAAAATACATATTAAGCTTTTAAATACTTAAATGTGTATCTGCTTTTCCACTTTGCATTGCCAGACCAAATGCTTTATATGTGGTATTGGGAGTGATTACTTTGATACAACTCCACATGGCTTTGAAACGCATACTCTTGAAGAACACAACCTGGCCAACTACATGTGAGCGATTTGGGTTTTCTGCCACTTTTCTGATGTTATACAATCTCTCAGACATCTTATACAGTCTCTCTCTCTTCACTAGGTTCTTCCTAATGTACTTAATCAACAAGGATGAAACTGAGCACACTGGGCAGGTAAGACGTGTTCACAATGTTCATAATTTCATACATTTGAAAAGTGATCTAAATGTAATAAACGTGTGAATGTGTGTTTGACAGGAATCATACGTGTGGAAGATGTACCAGGAGAGATGCTGGGATTTCTTCCCTGCTGGAGACTGCTTCAGAAAACAATATGAAGACCAGCTTGGATAAATGTTTTTCTGTTTATTACGTAGCCTTTAACAGTAGCATGATGTTTGTGACAATCCATGTTTTATGTAAAATTACACATAGAAATAATGTTGAGTTGACTTGCACAATACCAGAACATTATACTCTATATACCGTATACACTCAAAATGCATGATATTTATTTATAGTAAGGTTTTTTTTTTTTTTGGGAGTTGGGGGGTAATTTTTAAGTATCTGCTCATTTAAAATATTCATGTGCCTAAGACCTGTTCTAGTGATTCTTTAGCGTGTGTCACAATCTTTATTTCATAAATTTTAAAATGTTATTGTATTTGAGTATTTGCAGTTTAAGCATCCCATTTCCAGATGAGCTCAAACATCAAAATCTACCATGAAAAAATAAAAATAATAATTTTATCAAAATATACAAGTAATCATCACAGACATTGTGAATGTGAATTTGAATGTTTTTATTCTGAGATTGTAAAAGCATTATATTTAAGCATCATATTTGTCTTTAATCATCACACATTAATCTTAAAATAGCTAATTCACATTCTAAATGTTAAAAGTCTCAAAAGTATGTTGAATGTTGTTCAAAATTATGACATTTTATCAGAGTACTACAGATGAGCAACACACCAAAAGTGCAAAGATAAATCCCAAAACACACAGAGAATAGATCATTAATCAGAATACATATTCTACAAACATTGTTTAATTTTAAGATTTCAGGTGCCTTTTTAGGGCCTTTTATGATATGTTATGATAAAGATACTATACATGTAAAACAAATATATATACACACACACACACACATATATATGGCTAGCAAAACTGAATAATCAAAAAGAATCAGAGCAGCTGGTCTAGTTGAAGTGAGATTACTGCAAAAATATTTGCAACTACATTAAGAATCACAAATAGCACTCTGCTAAATAATCAGATAATAGGTTTGTAAGTGATGGGATTTCCCCACCAGTACAAAAACCTGATTCTAGAATTTACTTTGTACTAAATATAAATGTTATCAAAGACACATCTTTCACTTTGATACAACAGTCACTGCTTGCAAAAACACTAATCTTAAAGAAGCAGTCCTTCTAGAGACGCTAAAGAATTCTGACCTACATTACTATGGAAAACAACTCATAACACTGTGAAGAAAATCAATTTGATAAACTGAACAGGAGCAAACAATATGGGAGGAAAAAACATTAAAACACAACTACTATGCTACAACTCCACCTGACCTATTAAGAAAAACCAACTCCAAACTATGTGACTCGTACAAAAAAAAAAACACTATTTCAATTACAAACACTACATTACCCAGCTTACACGTAAAAAAGAAAATGCTATTGAATCTTCATCATTTCTTGTTTTGAACTAATAAAAAAAAAGGTTTCAAAATGCCAATATTGGATTAGACTGAGATTCATCATGTAACACATGCAAAACCCCTTTTTCAGATGGAAATATTTTTCTTTTCAATCAAGATTGTAATTTCGAATCTAAATTTCAAAGACATTTAATTGCCACAGATCAAGATGAAGATTTAGACTGGAATATCCACTTGCGATAAATCTTGGGTTCGTGGGGTTTCGGCTGATCCAGGTATGGTGGAGGTTGATGAGTAGCTATGCATGCACTCACAATCTGATGACAGGTCTGTTGGGTTTGACAGGATGCTTTCGCTGTCAGTGCTGGACTGGGACACTATAATGTACTCGCGCACAGGGCAGGCACGCTCCGTGAAATTGGGTTTGAAGCCATTCTCCAGATCTTTAGGCATGGACAGCCATTTCTGTATGACAAAAAAAGATAAATTCTCACTTACCCTTTTTTCCACTATGCATTAAAGTACAAATTCAAGGATGGTACATAATTGAAAAAAGAAAAACTGCTGCTTACCTCAACATTGCCATCATAATTGTCAAAAAGTCCTGTAAGGTAATTGCTTACATTTCGTCCTGCATTTGGCACCACTGGTATTAAAATGATTCTTAACCTAAGGAAAGTTAAACATTAAATTATAAATAAAACACTTACATTGAATTAAAAGATAAAGAGAATTTTACTGTGGAATATTAAAATACAATTTTTTTAATAATTTTTTTTTAAAAATGATTAAAAGACCAAAAAAAAAAGGCTTCAAACCTCTCATTATGGACGAGCAAGCAAGAGAGTGTGATGAGAATTCCTGTGGGTACTGCTATATACAGCACCAGGGACGTCACAGACATGCTAATCAGAATCTCTGGGGAAAAGATTTGTCATTAAGGCCACTGCTATAGATTTCATAATTGTTTTTTTAAATCTGGCAAAATCTTTTTTTTACATGTAAAAGTTACATATTGCTCCTTTAACTGACAGTCCAGTACCACACTTGCAGTCTTGGCCACTTGAGACTTTGCACTTGACAGGAAGATTGTTCCAGTTTTAGTGTTCAGTGGCCTTCTGACTTCAAAGTGGTATTTGAGACTAAGCGTATCCCATCATCTTTCATGTGTACACTTAATCACATAGGCTCAACTGAATAGACATTTTAAGTATTGAAAATCAAAATGTGCAAATAACAATAAATAACTTGCATTTTTACAATACTACACAGTGCATCATATGTCAACAAGTGGTCAAGTGCAAAGACTGCAAGTATGGATATTGACACAGGCCCTGATACCACAGCGTCATTTATATTAATCATCAAACATGAAAAAAAAAAAGCAACCAGTCTGGTGATGTATTACGGAAAGCACGCAAATATAACGGCACAGGCAGAGAGAGCTGTTCTGATTGGTTGTTCTAAAGAGGTGTCGATAAGACGCCTGTGACTGTGACTGTTTGTCTACAGTTCTTCATCCTTTTTATTTCCAGCATACTAGTAATGTTAGACAGATGAAGAGCTGAGAGACTTATAATACAGATAGTTAACGTTACCGGTGTTATTGTTGGCCTTTACAGATCCCCAGTAGACAGGCTTACTCCAGTCGCTCCAAAACATGGACTCTCCGCATGAATTCTCTATTCGAGCCCTGACCTGGAACTCATACCGCTTTTTTGTGGGAAAAGGCAAACTGAAGGAGTTCCTCTTGCCTGGATTGGTATTCTAGGGAAGAGAGATGTTAATTGTGCCGTGTGTTGTGTTGTTTGATGTTCAGACGACCACAAGGTGAGAAGCATAACAGTAATGACAATTTATACAACAGTTAACTTACCATTTACCATTTAATAAGGAGTTCCAACAAGATGTAACATATGGCATAGAAGCAGTCTTTCTGTATAAATTTTATTATAATTTTTTTTTTATGTCCAAATGGCTCTATGGACCCTTTTCACAAGACTGCGATGACGCGTTTAACGGTCATCAGCATCGTAAATCTTTTTTTAGATTTGTATTTTTAAAAATATTTATGTACAATTATAACACCATTCTTTGTATAATCACCTTTGCATCAAATTACAAAAAAAACATTTAACGCTAGTGTAAGGGTGTTTCTAATGCAGCGGAGGGAAGGTAAATTTGACATTGTTCAATGTGAAGAGGTTTTTGGACGTCTCTCTCCGCATGTTACGTCATTAAGCCGGTAGGTGGCGACAGGTGACTTGACTTTTTCAACAGCAATTAATACGAGGATTGTTAAGAGTCACCGAATCATTTACTCAATTGAAACATAAGTTCAAAACCCCTTGTCCAAATACTCACACCTGTGGTCTTTCTTGAGAGCGCGTGTGTGATACGAAGTAAGCAAGACCCAGGTCTTAAAAACGCCAAAGTGCAATGCCCTAATAATGCAAACCGAATAGTGTATCCCATCATGCATCATGTTCTGTAAATAAACCTTTCCCATGTTTATTAAATATTAATAATAATTATATATTACATTTAATTTGGTAGTATAACAAAGAGTTGCAGGTTTTATTGGTGCAAATAAGTAGAGATATTTTTTCTGTAAAACATTTGCAATTGCTTTTATCACTTAATTAGAAGCACCACAAAATTAAATTGTGTCATCTGTTATAGGGACTACTGAGACATTTAGAAGCTGATTTTAAAAAGCAAAGTATTGAAGGTAAAAATAAATCTCTGTAAGCGCTTGCATTTTTACAACATATAAGTGCATCCCAACAGATAACGAAAAGTTCTACACACACTTGTGGTTTTCGTGCTCACTTGAACACTTGAAACTAATACAGGAAATACGTCATATAAGTGGTCAAGTGCAAAAACCGCAAGTGTGGGTATTTGGACACAGCAAAAAAGGCAGTAGTTATTTGGAAATGAGTCAAAGACGAAAAGGGGTTTTCAAGCATAAGAAAAATAAAAGTATAATACTGCTTTAACGAAAGAATGAGAATGTGGAAGAAATAAAGAATGTGTTCAGTTGAATTTAATCTTTTTCTTATCGAGAAAAAAAAAAGACGACTATCATTTAGTGAAACAATAGTCTAAAGTTTAGTTTAGTTTTCTAAAACTAGTGTCATACCTTCCAGGCATTGTTTTCTGTCCTGTAACGAATTTGACTCTCAGTGCAGGAGACGTTCCTTGTAATATTCCAGTACAACCACAGTTCAGCATCTTTTTTCTCCACCACGGACAGGTTGAATGGAGGGTAAAGCTTCACTGATTAGAAACACATTATGTAAAGTATCAATCCATCAGCCGGTCATTTCCATTAATTATTATTAAGTCATAATAAATATGAATCATTTCTAATACCAGATTTAATCATGTCATGTTGCTGCTGTGTCACCAAACTGCCGTTGTCACTGTACAGCCATGTGTTGAAAACATTAAACCGTTGTGATTTGTCGAAGGGCAAAATGCAGCCCACGTTAACACCTTTAATCTGGAGATACTTAGAACACTCCAGAATTTGGCTATGAGTAAACCTAAGAGAAATTACATTCTAATGTCAGTCCTGAAATTTGTATCCAAAAATGCAGGTTTTTCTATTTTGTTCAACATACGTACATGCTCTTGAAACTGTAACTGTGCTCATTCTCACTCCACGTGCAATTAACATAGTCCAGATTTATGATAAGGCAGTTTATTTCTGGGTAAAGAAGAGAGAAAGTTAACATTTAAATTCATCTTTATTTTGAATTCTAATGTACATCATATATAAATGACAGCTTGTAATGCTTATAGTTTGTCAGTAGAGGATGTTCAGACTGTGAGGACTGGAAAGAAACATACATACAGGAAATATGGATGTTTTCAGTCAAAAACATTCTTTTATAACTTCTTACTGATTCAAATTCAATTGTAGTCTTGCATTAGAATTCTTAGATTTTTCTTTGATCGTCATTGTATGAAAAACCGGAACAAAAATGTTGTTAGGCTCATGTTGCATGTGTTCATCATGGCCACAGACCAGCCAGTTTGGAAAGCAAGCATCAGAACATTTGTCAGCTCTTCAGCGACAGGTTGCTGAAAGCTTTCACAGTTTCCTGAGGAGTATGGAATGGTCTCCTCAGCTGATGAAACATTCTCTGCCGCCAGACTTTTTAGGCCCTATATATGTTAACATATTTGATTTCAACATCTTAACTGTTGTAGAACCACATACTTCCGTAGTTTTAGATAGTATACAAAACCACAAAATGAATGAAAAGTCAACAAACCCTACCGTTTAGTTTAATAGTTTTGAAATTAATTAATTAATTTTTTAATACTAGGTATCATGTGTTTTGTAAATGCGACACGATATAAAATCTAAATAAATAATAAGAGGAAAAAACTACATTTCATTTCAGAATTGCGTAATTCTAAAATACTCACTTGGCTGGGATGCTGAAAATGCAAATGAAGGAATGTTCCAGAAGAAAAGACTGCCTAAAAATAATATCATCTTGGACAAGTCACATAACGCACTTGTTGTTTTAGGTTTGTTTCAGTCTTCCGTTTCTAGCCACTCCCTGTGTGGGCTGGCGTATGTCTGTGAGATTTCCTGTTAAAGAGAATGCCTGTTATTGAAATTAAATGCTAAATATGTGTATGAAAGAAAATAGGAATTCAAAATTTTAGAACATTTTATTTAGATTTTACAGAATTCACTTTTAAATAAAAACATATTTTTATAAGAAACCTACCTAAAATATGCTATAGTAACATGTTTTAAGGAATAAACATATATTCTGGCCTTCAGTTATACATTATATAACATTCAGGTACAGCAAAATAAAATAATAATAAAAAAAAATAATAATAATAATCCATATAAGAAATTATTCTAAACAATCTCCTGTCTCAAAACTAGTGCTATCATATAGTTGGTGACTATATATTTATTCCAGTGGAGAAATGTATTAATAAAGAAGATGAACTGTTAAAGAAACAGATCATGAATTATTTATATGTATATATCTTTTTTGCATCACGTCGAAGATACTGTGATAAATCGCTATTACTTTAAACTGCATTTTAAAAAACAATAAAAAATTTAATAAAATTATCAGAAAAATCACAGTTCGAAATTCCCCCCAGTTGTGAAGCCCTATGAAAATAATTGAGTTACTGATAAAACAGAACAGGGATCTGTTATAATTATAAAATAAGTGGCACACATAATCAGTTTTGCTAGCTGACCTTTCTGAGGGTATTTCCTCAGACTTCTGGGCAGCTGGGTCATCCAGCAATGTGGTGTGAGTTCCGGGAAGGGTTTCTGTCCCTGGCCCCATGTAAAACCAAAAACACAAATGAAAGCGGAATATAGACTGTAAAAACCTGAAAAGTCATTTCAAGTTCCTTTTTTATTTTACCTAGTAAAGGAGTATGTTTAAAAACCTCAGTAGATTCTACTTGTACAAAAACATGAGTTCTGTAAAGGACGAAGATTACAGGTGCACTGCTGCGCTCTAACCTGCTAGACTCAGGTGTGGGATCCAGCAAGTGTGATCTCAGATATGATCATGCCATTTGAGTACACGTCAGCCGGTGACACATCCAGCTGCCCAGAAACCCACAGTGATGTTTCTTACTTTCAATATGACAGAAATCAAGTTGCTGATTATATAAAGAATTCAAACTAAGAAAAATAAATTAGATCACAGATAAAGATTTTAGCATGCAACGAAGGGACCTCTTGTAGAGCAGAAGTGGTAAGGATGGGATTCACACTGAAAGAACAGGCGTATTTCGGCGCAGACTGAAACTCCCTAGAATTGTTGATCGTGTTAGGCTGTTAGGGTGGAGAAAGGAAATGTACTCGGAATTGGTTCTCTACATTTAACCCATCCAAGTGCACACACACAGCAGCGAGAAGTGAACACACACCCTGAGCAGTTGTATATCCAGTGCCTGGGGAGCAACTGAGGGTTCAGTGCCTTGCTCAAGGACACTTCAGCCATGGGTATTGAGGGTGGAAGAGAGCACTGTTCATTAACTTCCCCCCACCGGCAACTCCTGCCAGCACCGAGACTCGAACCTGCTCATCCTGAACAAGAATACTGCAGCCCTCCTAATAGAGAGGAAACAGGAAGATGTGGTTTAACTTACATCACCTAATATATGTCACACTGTTTCTAATGAAAAGCCTATTCTGGTCTGGCAGGAAACACAATTTTGTACTTAAAGAGCACTTGCACGTATAACTGCAGGTTTGGAGATTCAATTCACTAATTTGTATTATTCTAATTGAACACAAAAGTATTTAAGTCAAATGGACATAATCCTCTTTAAGATAATAAGAATGAGACTATACTTAACTATAGAGTTTTGTTTTGGTGGATGTTTATGACAATCATTCTATTTTCAGGTCGGAAATGCAATGTTCTGTATGGAGGACCAAACCTGCAGATATAAAAAATAAATTAGTGAATAAATAAATAAATAAACGTAATAAAGGGAAAATAAATAAATAAATGATTTGATAAAAACGAAAAGTGTTCATTTGAAATAAAATGTAATCCTGAATTATGTTTAAAAAAAATTTTTCCTTTATTTATTTATTTTACATTTATTTTTATTCTTTTTAACTTTTATTTACATTTTTATATGTAATGTATTTATTCATGCATTCATTTATTTATTATATGTATTTATTTATTCCCACATGTATTTATTTCCAGATTTATTTATTAATTTCGTGTGCAAACAAATGAGTGATTCAATTTTATTACAAAGGAACTACTTTTGTTTTTATAACATCATTTATTTATTTATTTTACTTTTATTACATGTACTTATTTATCTATATATTCATTTATTTATTTTTAATTTCTGCAGGTTTAGTACTCCATAGGAAGCGCAACGTTCTGATCCACATCATTCTGTCAAATGACGCGTAAGTTCAGAGCGCTCAAAATATACTCAGTAAAATATACTCAAAAGTTAAGAATCTTATTGATGATATTGCTCCAATAATAGTCAGTAAGAAAACAAACAGAGAGAAATCAGTTTGGAGAAGATCAACAGCAGTTCAGACTATGAAAAGACAATGCAGAAAAGCTAAGCTGATGTGGCAAAAGACAAAACTTGAAATTCCCTATAGCATCTATAAAGACAGCCTTCATGCTTTTAATGTGAAACTAGCCACAGCTAGACAGAATTTCTTCTCAAACCTTATGAACAGTAACTTAAACAACACTCGTACTCTTTTTGCCACTGTTGAGAGACTGACAAACCCCCCAAGTCAGATTCCCAGTGAAATGCTCTCAGACAGCAAATGCAATGAGTTTGCTTCCTTCTTTTCTCAGAAGATCATCAGTATCAGGAAGGCGATTGGCACATCCTCAAGCAATGCAGAGGTCAGACAGATTTGGTCACAATATCAAAAAGATACTATGTCTACTTTTAAAGCAACTGATAGCAAAATTTTGGAAGAACGTGCTATCTTGACACACTTCCCATATCTTTTTTCAAAAGTGTGCTTAACTGTTTAGAAGCAGATCTCTTAGAAGTGGTGAATGCCTCACTTCTTTCTGGGACATTTCCAAACTCCCCGAAAACTTCAGTTGTTAAGCCCCTCCTGAAAAAGAGCAATCTTGATAACACCAATTATAGACCAATATCTAATCTTCCTTTTAGAGGCAAAATTATAGAAAAGGTAGATTTTAATCAGCTGAACAAATACTTAAACTCAAATGGATAGCACTCATTAAGATAATAAATGATATTCGCTTAAATTGTGACTCTGGCAAAATATCGGTGCTGGTATTGCTAGATCTCAGTGCTGCGTTTGACACTGTCGTTCATAACATACTACTAGAGAGACTGGAAAACTGGGTCGGCTTTCTGGGATGGTACTCAAATGGTTCAGGTCATACTTAGAAGGGAGAGGCTATTATGTGAGTATAGGAGAGCATAAGTCTAAGTGGACATCCATGACATGCGGAGTCCTTCAAGGCTCAATTCTTGCACCGCTCTTGTTTAGCCTGTATATGCTCCCACTAAGTCAAATAATGAGAAAGAACCACTGATCTATAATATAGAACTAGATTGCTCATGATGTCACGTCGCTTTGAATGTAACTCAATGGTGCTCTCTGCTGGTAGGGATTAGTAAGATGGTGGATTGAACACTTCCGGTGGCTTCACTGCCTGTTGGCAGTTTAGAATGCGATGAGCGATCCATTCATATATAGATCAGTGGAAAGAACCAAATTGCCTATCACAGCTATGCTGATGATACCCAGATTTACCTTATCTCCAAATGACTACAGCCCCATTGACTCCCTCTGCCAATGCATTGATGAAAGTAATAGTTGGATGTGCCAGAACTTTCTTCAGATAAACAAGGAAAAAACTGAAGTTATTGCATTTGGAAACAAAGATGAAGTTTTCAAGGTAAATGCATACCTTGACTCTAGGGGTCAAACAACTAAAAATCAAGTCAGGAATCTTGGTGTGATTCTGGAGAAAGACCTTAGTTTCAGTAGTCATGTCAAAACAGTATCTAAATCAGCATACTATCATTTAAAAAACATTGCAAGAATTAGATGTTTCCAGTCAAGTCTTAGAGAAACTTGTTCATGCCTTTATCACCAGCAGGGTGGACTATTGTAATGGTCTCCACACCGGCCTTCCAAAGAAGACCATTAGACAGCTGCGGCTCATCCAGAACGCTGCTGCCAGGATTCTGACTAGAACCAGAAAATCTGAGCATATCACACCAGTCTTCAGGTCCTTACACTGGCTTCCAGTTACATTTAGGATTGATTTTAAAGTACTTTTACTCGTTTATAAATCACTCAATGACCTAGGACCAAAATATATTGTGTTTTGTAACTATATGTTGTATAGTTATGTTCACTGAATATAAACCTGACCACTCAGATCATTAGGATCGAGTCAGTTAGAAATACCAAGGCTTCACACAAAACAAGGGGAGTCTGCCTTTAGTTACTATGCCGCCCACAGTTGGAATCAGCTTCCAGGAGATCAGATGTGCTAAAACATTAGTCACATTTAAATCTAGACTCAAAACTAATCTGTTTAGCTGTGCATCTATTGAATGAGCACTGTGCGATGTCCGAACTGATTGCACTGTATTTTATGTAAAATCATCTTCTATTTTTAACTGTTTTAAATTCATTTTAAATAAGTATTTTTTTTAAATAATTTCCAGTTTTAAAATTGCTTGTTTTTATTTTTGTTATTTTTCTTCATGATTATTTTACTTTCTTTTATGTAGATAACTTTGAATTACCATTGTGTACGAAATGTGCTATATAAATAAACTTGCCTTGCTTTTCCTAATGTTTAATGAGTTAGAAAAAAATCTGAAGAGTTTATTATTATAGAGTATAGTATTCTGAAGAGTTTGTTATTGTGGAGTTTATTATTTTGAAGAGTTAATATTGTTGGACTGGTTGTTGTTTGTACTGTTTCTACTCATGACAGGAAATACACGTAATAAAAAAGAAATATTAGAAAATAATTACCTCATATGGATAGAGGTTAAAATAGATTAAATATACATTTTAAATAAAATACACATTGGCTCCCGCAGATCAGGTCGTCCGTCGACGGAGCCTCATGTCCAAAGTTTGCTGACACACACACACACCCATATATATATAAGGTTGTGGGTTCGATTCCCAGGGAACACGTTAGGTAAAAAATGTTAATGTACTGTAAGTCGCTTTAGATAAAAGCGTCTGTTAAATGCATAAATTTAATTATACATATATATGTGTCTGTGTGTGTGAGTGATGTTTGATTTTGGGATTAATCCTTAACCAGGAGCTAGTTAACTTGAGCTGAACATCTTTTATGTAATATGTATAATGTATGTATTTGATATAATTGAATGCGTATCCGTCTGTGCACTATATATCGTGTTAAATTAATTGTTAAATTACTTTGTAGTAAACTAATACGGAGTGAAAAATAAGTCCACACTAATTATACAGAGACTTGAAGTGGCTTTTATTTTGAATACGCCACTTCCGGTGGAAATATTACCAGTAACGTAAGTTGCTGTCGTATCCGCGTTCCTGTTTACTGAATCGAGAGTAAGTATCATCTAGATAATTAGTGAAAATGATTTTTTTTGTTTGTTTTAATTCTTCCTGTTGCGTGTATTATTAATTTCACGACGTCTCCGCCTTAAATTAATTAATTATACAGCTTGTTCGCACCATAGACATCTGGTTCGCACAGCATGCTAGAATATTCTTGGAGCGCGGTGCTGTGGGTGTCATGGCAACAAACGCAAACACAATGAAGCGATAGTCGCGTTTCCTCAACACTTGTCTGTTGTTGTGGTCAAGCGGTTTTATACCTACTTTGTCTTCAAATCTCAGATTTATTACATTCCAGCACAGGACAAATTCAGCAGCTGGGAGATGGTTCTGCTGCACGTCAAACGAGGAGATGAGAGTCAGATTCTCTTCAGTACTACAGTGGATATCTCGATTGAGACACTGACCCATCAGTTCTGCGCTGTCTATAATGGGAGATTAAAAGTGGACAGGATCTGCTCTGGTATGACAATAATGTTATGCACGCTTATGCTTATCACATTCTTTGGGTTCAGCTGGGTTATGTTCTTTGCAGACAAATTAATTTCCTAAAAAGCATGTATTGTGTAAGTGTCAGATACATTACATTAAGTCAGTTTCTAAAACACGTGTGAAACGTTTGATTTCATATTATAGCATTAAAACATGGAATAATTTTTATGTCTCCATAGAAATTCCAGAGCTGGCAGATCATGGCATCTCTCTTCCACTGAATATGCAAGGCCTGACCGATGATCAGATCATGGAGCTCAGACTTAAGGATGAATGGGAAGACCACTGTATTCCAAGCGGTGGTGCTGACTTTAAGAAAGATGAGCTTGGACGGCGAAATGGACATGGTAGCCCTGTCACATTTAAAGTTTACATTTGAATTGCCCAATTAGTTGGTATGACTAAACTCTTACTTCCCATTTAGCTCCAAACGAGAAGATGAAAGAAGTTTTAAGGAAAACTGTGGAGGAAGCCAAAGCTTTAATCTCAAATGTATGTAGCTAATTCTAATATGTGACCCTGGACCACAAAACCAGTCTTTAGTGTCAGTTTTCGATGTATCGATGAAAGCTGAATAAACAAGCTTTCTATTGATGTATGGTTTGTTAGGATATGACAATATTTGGCCGAGATACAACTATTTGAAAATCTGGAATATGAGGATACAAAAAAAATAGAATGCTGAGAAAATCACCTTTAAAGTTGTCCAGATTAATTCTTAGCAATGCATATTACTAATCAGAAATTAAGTTTTGATATATTTACCTTAGGAAATGTACAAATAATCTTCATGGAACTTGATCTTTACTTAAAACCCTAATGATTTTTGGCATAAAAGAAAAATCGAAAATTTTGACCCATACAGTACAATGTTTTTTTTTGTTTTGTTTTTTTGGCTATTGCTAAAAATATACCCCAGCGACTAAAGACTGGTTTTGTTGTCCAGGGTCACATATAGAATACTTCTAAACCTAAAAATGTTGTTAGACTTTTGATATGTTTTGTGATATATGTATTTATTTACTCTAAAGAAACAAGTACAAGCGAATGTCTGCGTTACCATGGATATGGTCAAAGAAGCTTTGGATCAGTTGCGAGGAGCTGTGATGATAGTTTACCCAATGGGGCTGCCTCCACATGATCCAATAAGGATGGAGTTTGAAAATCAAGAGGATCTTACTGGAACACAGGTAACTGGAATCTTTTCTGCCTTTCTTAAAGAATGAGTCCACTCAAAATTAAAATGATGTCATCGTTTAGTCACCCATCATGTTGTTTTTAACCTGTATGACCTCCTGTCTTCTGTGGAACAAAGAAGATATTTTAAGAAATGGTTCTCTCTTTTTTTCTGTCCATACAATGGAAGTCTATGTTGTTTGGTTCCCAACATTCTTCTAAATATCTTCTTTTGTGTTCTGCAGAAGAAACAATATGAGGCTGATGAAATGATGAGAGAATTAAAATTTTTAGGTGGAATATCCCTTTAAGCAACGACATGCACATTGTTTAATAAAACAGACCAATATAATTTTCTTTATTTGTTTGATGAACATAACATAAGTCTGTAATACTGATATGAAGGCTCTCCTCTGCAGGCCTCATTACAGGTGATCCCAGAAGAAGAGGCTCAGCTGTGGTGGGCATCTAAAGAACTGCAGAGGGGCAAAAAGCTGCAGGATTATGTTGGAAAAAATGAGAAAACTAAAATTATTGTGAAAATTCAGAAAGTAAGTGTTTGGTGGGAATTTCAGTTTTACCGGTAGTTGTTTACCTTAATTTACCTGATATTTAAACTTATCTTCAAACAAAGAATTCAATTTGGCCATGAATTTCCATATAGATGTTTTGACCTAATGAAATGAAAACTAATTACCATTGTTCACACATTCATTTCAGAGAGGCCAGGGTGCACCAGCGCGAGAACCACTAGTGAGTGAAGAAGAACAAAAAAAGATGATGCTGCACTATTACAAGAGGCAGGAAGAACTAAAAGTGAGTGGTCTCTAATTAACCCCTTTTTTATTTTATTTAATATTCTAGTATGTTGCACACACTCTCTCTCTCTCTCTCTCTCTACACACACACACACACACACACACAAATATGTATAATTAATTAATGTAACATATCTGTCTATTTATTTTTGTCATTTTAGAGCATTTACCATTGTTTGGTCTGTTTTGTTCTTGTTTATAGAAACTAGAGGAGGGAGATGATGACTCGTATCTTCAGTCTGATTGGTCAGACAGACAGGCTCTAAAAAGACAGTTCCAGGGACTCACAAATATCAAATGGGGCCCAAGATAGATAAACAGAGAAAATAACAATCTACAGTTACTTTCCAATTGTCAAATCAGAGTTCTCTAGACTCTACTGCTGCTGTTTTTATGCAATTTGGTGCCTTCATTATATATGAAAGGTATTCATGAGACCGTAAATGTGTGTTAATGCAAAGTGAGAGACATCAAATTTCTCTGTTCTGATTCATTGGCAGAAGGATGCAACACCTTTCCTCTCTTTGTCTGTGCCCCTGGCAGTTACTCAATTGAAACTTGCTGTTTAAAGACAGGATGTTGCCGTGCAGCTTTAAGGATCGCACCACAGAGTTCATTTGGAGAACACTGAGGAGGAATTACAGAACATTTTGGTATCCTTAAGGCAAAAGAGAGGTTATGGTATCGGGAAGTGTGGTTTCACTGGGAAAGTTGAGTGTGATGTTGTGTAATAAAAGAACAATCTGTTTGTGTTCATTTTATTTTCATTTTATGATTCCACATTTAAATATAATACATTTCAATAAAAAATGTTACCAGTCTTTTTAATTTGTATTGACTTTCAAAACCCACATACATTATTCATCCATTGTTGAATAGAGCAATAATTTATAAAATACTTTTTTTCATGGCTTTACTTTGTGTACAATTTAATACAACAGATACTTTATTAACTGAATAATAACTTTTGCCCTGCTTAGGCAGTAAAAAACATCAGGTATTGCTTTATTGGTCTATGCTATTAAGTCCTCGCTGTGCCAGACCATTTTTTTTTTTAACCTGACCATTTTTAAAGATGATGTGTGTAATTTGTTAATTTTAAAATACATCTTTCATGGCTTATTATGCAACTGTTGTAGGTAGATTCCACTCAAAAGTTGTAGCACAGTGAATCTGTGATGTTATCAAAATATCGGTATGTTTGTTTGAGCTGCCAGACAACTGCAAAATTAGCTTTACCAAGAGTGTGAGTTAGGGGCGGGCCATTTATGTGGCAGACCAATAGCAAACGAGGGGAGTGCTCTGGAAACAGTTGTGATACAGAAATTACACACTTCACCTTTAATTTTAGTGTTTTGGTAACTGAAAACATTCAAAATGCTCTCTCCTTTTGGTTGAAATACAGCTATTGCACATTCTGCGTAATAGTTGGCATGTATGAATGCAGGATGCATGTGTTTCCATTGAGGTATGCGTTCATCCTGATCTCCTGAATCACAAGCTCTCTTCGCTCAATCCTCTCCATCAGCTCTGCTGCCTCTGTGGTATACGTCACATCTTCCCAGCAATACACCTTCCTGCTAACCTCTGACAGGTTAGAGCTGTCCATTAGGGACCCTTTTTCATCCTCACCTTCCTCTTCTTCATTGTTATCCTGGTTCATTGGCTCCTCCTCTTCCAGATGAGTTCTACTCTTCTTCCTGAATGTTCTAGTTGTATTTAGACGTCTACTGCATGTTAACTGTGTTGAAACTGCTATTAGAACAATCAGAAGTCCCACACAAACACTTGATGTGAAAAGCAGTCCTGCCATCTCTGGATGCTCTGAGAGAAAGAGAAAAGTCCTTGTGACTTGTGAGTACTTAAAGATGAAACTATTTTTATTCCTATTTTATTGCTAGTGAATTTCACAAATAATTGCAAAAAAAAAAAAAGAGTCAATTAACACTTCATTTAATGTGAAATTTTGAAGTGGACTGAAATGTATTTTCTTGTAAAATGTACCAGTAATGTTTTTATTAATAACTTTTAAAAGTAGTTTTTACATTGATATGCAGGTATTTTTCAGTGGAACACAAAAGGAGATTTTTTTCCACATAAAATAAATTCTAACTGACTATGTGTCAAGCTTAAAATAAAATATAAAAATAATACACAAAGATTATTAAGATTCTCTTTTTGTACCGCATGGATAAATAAACAAAAATAGAAGTTTGAAATTACTTGAGTAAATAATGCTATAATTCTCATTTAATTGTATAATATATACATTGTTTTACATAAACCACTTTTTTATTTTTATATATATATTCCTCCTTTTGGGCTGCTTTCTCATAAAGAAAAAAAGGTAAAGAATCCAGGCATGTTTACGTTTAAGACATTTAAAATATTCCAGTTTACCTGTAATGTAGCCGTATGCCATTAAAGAGTTGCTGACAATAATCCTGTTCTCTGGAAACTTTGAATTTCTGACAACTGGGTGTTCCCCTATGAACAACAATGAAAAATAATTTAACAGTTTATTTAGCTCAACTTCACAGATGTTCTATATAAAGTAAACTGTATGGTGTACTGTCACCTTCTTTTGTACTCTGGTTAGGAACTGAGGTAGTTTGGAAACTGCTGGGATCAGCCTCCTTAAGTAAACTTTCTGGAACTTAAAAAAGGCACAGTACAAAGAGTTAACATCTTCCAACTCCAAGGCGGTATCTCCCAGGATCTTTCAATGCAAAGCTGATGAGTAATCTTTATTTTTCCTGTGAACCGATCCTGTCTTCCAATCAGTAACAAAGCGTGGCATTGAAAGCAATTACAGGAAGTTTTACAGGAAGCCCCGAGGCCTACAAATGCCAGGCTCATTCCCTATTTTTATTCCCAAACAACTTTTGTCTTCATTGTAATTTGTGAGACGGGAAAAAAACAGACGGGTAAATCAACAATCTGAGATGAGACGGAGGCCACATGTTGGTCTTTTCCCACACTTTCAATCAATGATTTAAGATCTCAAACTGATTAAAGATCGGCCATGCCTTGAAGATGGCACGCCATTCTGTAACTGTGTTCAGAAAATTCAAGACATTTCAAAAACACATTCAAACATTTGCTTTGGGAAGATTTTGATGGATATGAGAGCATTCATACCGCATGCATAGAAGACAGTGATATACTTTTTTGTTCCTGTAGGGCAGGGGTTTTTGAAACGTTCCTCATCTATGGTAAACAAACACCTCTGTTTTCCATAGCAGATGTTGGATACCACATCAACAGCTCCATGAAAAAGACATTCTGCAATAACGAAGAGAAAAAATGATTTAAAATGTCTTATAAAAATAAACAAAATATTCTCAAAATCTGTTTTTTTATGAATATTACAATAGATTCAACCTTATACAACAAAATATTCTCAAAATCTGTTTTTTTATGAATATTACAATAGATTCAACCTTATACAAATTTATCAACGACTTTTAATAATAATAACTTAATGAAATTCATAAATAGCCTATTTATTTTGCAATCCTAACTATGCATCATTTTATAGCTCAATAAAATATTTAAATTATGCATTTTACACCTATTTCTTCTCAGAACAAACCTGCATCCAATTTAATAACCACTGATAAACCCAATTATCAGAATTAAACCACTTAAATTTGACTTAAAAAAAAAAATAAAACTAGTTTAACAGCAAATTGTCTAACTGCAAAGGGCCCAACTGTCTCATTAAATCAGTATAATATTACCTTAAGTATAAACCTTGCTTAAACCCAAAAAACGTACCGAATGGTGGAGGTTGTTCCTCTGATGGGCACAAGTCTCTCCCATCCAACTGTCTGCCATAAACAGCAGAGTAGATATTCAGCACTTTTGGATGTTTGCAGTGCAGCAAAAGTCGATCTCCCTCACATGTTACTTTCTTCTTGTGCTCTGCTGTAAGACAAATATCTTTACTGATGTAGATAAGTAAATATTTAAAAAAGAAGAAGTAATCGATCAAGTCTTTAAAGAAGGAAGTACTTACTAGGTTTACATCTGTATGATACATGGAGGTATTTAGGGGTTCCAGGACAAGGATCTATGCCAAAGACTTGATGATTAACCAGAAACTGGCAATTTCTGTGACCTTGGCATTCAGAGAGCACTTTCTAACAGAGAGGAATAATCAAAGACCACAGAATGTAAATTATACAAAAGGCAGGGAAGTGAATAAGAACCTATGTTCTCACCATGGGACTATTTAACAGGTAACTAACAGCTTTATTAAGTTGCCATTTAGTGCATGTAAAATGAAAGGTTTTTTTTTTTTTTTCTGAAACCAAAGCACAGGCCACTCACCTGCAGTGCTGTGCTAGTAGAACAGCTGTGATTACGCCATTGGCATCTCATTCCTGGCACGATCCCGGGAAGGGCTGCACTCTGTCCATAAAATGCAGACTGAATAGTTATGGTGGAGTGTCGTGGACACTTGAGGAGCAGGAGATCTCCATCACAGGCTTGAGCTGATTGACTGTTGATGATCCTAAACAGATAATCTAATGAAAAGGTGGAGATGTTGGATCTACGATAAGTTATTCAAAATACACTAAGAAATACAAAATTATTCATTTTTTATGTAATTAAAAAATACATCAAGAAATGCTAATTCAGAAGTAATGCCAAATATAATTAGAATACACCTCTACAACAATTAACTCGTTTTGGATTTTGGACTTTTTTAGGACATAACATCAAAAAAGTGTACTTAAAATATATTAATTATTCAATTAAATTCAATATATCAATTATTTGGATGCTTTTTACTTATTACATTTTTAGAGTAATTAAATCTAAATTATTTTGTTATGTATCAGACCATACACCATACATGTAAGTTTATGTATTTGTTTTTTTTATTGTTGAAACATTTAAACAATATGTTACATAAATTAATATACTTTTTAAAATATGCTTTTTAAATCATCTTTATCATTATTATTAGTGAATATTGCAACCATAACATTTGCATTTATTGTTAATCATCATTATTTTATTGACTCACTTGAGAAATCGGAGAGTCCATCCATTTCTTTGGTCCACAGTATGAGAACACTGTAAAGTATTTGAACACACAGTGCAGGTGGCCGGCAGCGTCTCGTGTCCTGCGCTGAGATCATGTTCAAATCCTTCAATTAATTCTGCATCAAAGTCGCGTGCATTCAAGCGCGTGCTGGAGAAACGCTGTCAGGAATCCCCGTCTCTCTGTCTCTCACCTGCCACAGCTTAAAGTATATTTTCATACCGCGACTTAGACATCCCAGTCCTTTTAAGCCAAACTGTAAGAAAGCGAACGTCTCGAAATCGTTTCTCCTTTCATTAAAAATAAGTCAGAGGATATAAAACAAAAAGAAAACATTTCAAAGCGACGCAGTCACTGAGTTTTGCAGCCTATAGGGAAATAACAAGTGCGCAACAAGTCAGAGGTGCCTGAAAGCAACGACACTCGCGTTATTCAATCCATTGCTGATGATTTTAAGGTCCTTAGTGAGAAAACAAATGCTAAGACGTGGTTCTTGGCACTCGGAAAGTGACTTTTGAGGAGGATGTTGAGGAAAAACGCATTTGAACGGGGCGTGGCGGAGAAGTTGGGAGGCAATGACAACAGTATTGTAACCAATCTGACTGAAATGCATTCACAGTAGCATCATTCATATTATTAATGATTAATATAATATTTCAAGTAGGCTATTAAGCGCTTTATCTTCGAAGCAAAAACCTTGGGACTATTAAACCTTTATAAAAATATATATATAGAAAAAATATCCTACCTTTTCTTCCAATAAAGATTTTGTTCGTGAGAGAAATGTGTGTATTGTGTGTTTATGTCTGTTTGGTCATGTTTCTAAAATCGAACCTCACGCGATGAAGTGAAACTGCGGCTCCGTTGCAGCAGGGGGCGCTGTGCGCTGTTCATTTTATCTGCGCTTACGGCAAATCCGCAGAAGCAGCTGCCCGCGGACGTTTGAAGACATTTTAAAAGCGGTAAAAAATATACACTGAAGTGCGCGATTTTGATATTTCGTTTGAGATGGCTGGCAAAATGAAAGTTGCGGATGACTGTAGCTATAAAACATACTCTGTTTGCGAGAGTGCCGCTGATAGCAGCAGCAGCAGGGTGGAGGAAGACGGAGAAAGCGACGGGCCAGCGGTGTTTATGTGCGGCAAATGCAAGCTGCCCATAGGCGACAGTCTGTCCTGGGGAGGCAGTGATGACGAGCAGAACCAAATCATGCTCAAACGTAAAAGATTATTACGTTTCCTTTGCTGTTGTCTGTAAAATGCTGGTGTAAAGTTGTGTTGTGTTGATATACGCTACCATTCAAAAGTTTGAGGTTAGTAGTCAGTGAGACTTAATATTCGAGAAAAAAACAGTAATATTGTCAAACATTATTACAGTTTTAAATAATGGTTTTCTATTTTTATTGTACTTTAAATTATAATTTATTCCTTTAATGCAAACTATTTTCATAAGCGTCATTACTCCAGTCTTGATGATCATGATCACATGATCCTTCAGAAATCATTTCAATTTGCTGATTTATTATCAATGTTGGAAACAACTGTGCTGCTTAATTATTTTTTAACCTCTGATACTTTTCTCAAGATTATTTGATGAATAAAGTGGAAAAGAACAGCATTTATTTTAAATAGACGATTTTCTAACAATTTAAGTCTTTATCACTTTTTATCAATTTAACACATCCTTGCTGAAGAAAAGCATTCATTTCTTTTAAGAAAAAAAAGAAAAGCAACAAATACTGACCCCAAACTTTTGAATGGTAGTGTATATTTTTACAAAATGTTTCTAGTTTGATTAAATGCTGTTTCTTTTAAATTTTTATTCACCATAGAATCCTGAAAAAAAGTATCACAGGTTCCAAGAAAATATTAAGCAGGAAAACTAACAAATTAGAATTTTAGAATAAGTTCTGAAGGATCATGTGACACTGAAGACTGGAGTAATGATGCTGATCAAAATTCAGCTTTGCACCACAGGAATAAACAGAAAAATTAAAGTATAATAAAATAGAAACAATTATTTAAAATTGCAATAATATTAAACAATATTACAATCTTTTTTTCTGATCAAATAAATGCAGCCTTGATGAGCAGAAGAGACTTCTTTAAAAAGCATTACAAATCATCTTACTGATCCCAAACTTTTGCAGTGTATATGTGTGTTTGTGTGTGTATATGCATATTTATATGTGCATATGTATATTTATATGTATGTGTGTGTGTGTTCTTTTGAACTTTGTTTATCAAAGAATCATGAAGATTGTTTCCACAAAAATATCAAGCAGCAAATCAGCATATTAGAATGATTTCTGAAGGATCGTGTGACACTAAAGAAAGCAGTAACAACTGCTTAAAATTCAGCATTGCCTTCTGGAAATAAATTACATTTCAAAATATATTAAAGTTTTTTTTTTTACCTTAATTTTTACTTTGCATGCATTTGTTAAAATAGCATAATACAATTGTGGATAACAACCGTTTAAACCACTGAAATCGAAATGTAGGTATATATGTACTGATAACAGTGACTATGCAAAACATAACGGGAGTATTAGAGTAATACTTTTTATCACATTGAATATGTCTTGACATTTGCATATCGATTTTTAGGAATCACTGACAATGTTGTCATAGACAAAGAACCCTTTGTGTCTGGTACCCAAAAGGAGCTTGGATGGTGAGATATTTGTTTCATAAATGTATAAATGTATGTAGAGTCATAGATGTGTTTTCCCACCTAAACATGAAATCAATGTCTATGACATTTTGTCTCTCACATTCAGCCTTGTTGTGAATCTCACCTGCCGTGGCTGTTGCTCAGAATTAGGAATTATGTACATATCAACCCCAAAAAAGCTTGATTACAAGAGATCTCTTTTCTGCTTTAATGTTGAAAATATTGAAAGGTAAGTAACATATTGTGCACAATCCTGTGTGATTTTTTTTTTTTGTGTGCGTGTAATTATTGCAAATGCATGATTGCCACCACATCTCATGTATCACATTGAGGATATGATTGTGTCCTTCTGTAGCTATGTAGTCGGCAGTCCAGGCAAGCAGGTGCCAGAATTAGACAAAGACAAACCAGTGACCCTGGAGTACCAGAACATTGTAGAACAGCAGATGATCGAGGTAAAGTAGCTTATCTTTAATTTAAATTATTGATCTGCAAGCATGATGTAAACCGATGCAAGTCTCTCGCTGTTTAAAAATAAGCCATTTCTTTGGCACTACAAATGCAGAGATTAATGGCAATATTGAATGTGTAAAGAAAATGACAAAAATCATTTTTGATGTTAAAACTTGATGAGGGGAAATGTATTGTTTAAAAAAAAAACATTAGGTACAATTGAACCTGATTTTTGAATTTATTTTGCTAAAATAAATTATTTCTAAAACTAATTTATGTCTAAAATAAATGTTCCAGTATGAGTGGGGTACACAGGGGAAACGGAATTAAAGGTGCAGATAAAGGCTATCTGTGTGGTTTTTAACACGCAGAAGTAAACAGCAGATGGCGCTCTCTTGCTGCCAGCGCTCTTTGTTTGGTCACTGAGTCCGGCGAACAATAGATATTAGGAGCTGTTGAAGAATTTGATCTAGAAAAGAGTGTTGACAGTTATGTCTGTCAGATATTTTCATGTTTAATTTCATCTGCCTTGTCTATGTACTTGTCAAATAAATCAAATAAAACAATTCTGATAAGAAGATTCCAGATGGTAAATTTAGAAATGTCTTCTGTGAATGTTGAGAATGAATGTTTTAATAATTTTCAAGATATGTATTTTGTTCTTTGCGTTTTAAACAATTACGTATTTAAAAAATTATGTTCTAATCATTTTTTTAAGCAAGATTTTACAATCATGTCCTCTGTTTTCTGTCTGACCTTCTATTCTCTAATGTATCTTTCAGATCAAATCTCTAGCCGTGATAATAGGACAACGCCTACTGGAGATTGAAAATAACCTCCAGTGCAATTCTGGAAAATGATATGAGCTGTCTGTTTTATGACTGCCGGCAATAAAACTGTGTCTGTTGTAAATAAGGTTTTTGACTCTTTAGTGTAAAATAATTTTGTCGGGACAGTTATGTATTTCCTGTACAGTTGTTTGCAAATGACACATCTGTACCGTTTCCTACCTTTTATTAATCTCAAGGTCCACACATTTAAGAGATGTCATTAGAAATAGGTACATAGATATTACAACATAAAATTGTGTTATTCTTTAAAAGTTGCTGTACTGTTTGTTAGAAAACACTCTTACTGGAGAATGTTTGTTTGCATCTCATATTTTGTCAGGTGTGATCCTTGTTTTGTGATGATAGTATTTATAAGATGGATACACACGGTGAACATGCACAATAAATATAATGGGAAAGCAAATCACGTGTTGTTGTTTTTTTCCCTCCGCTGATTTGTTTTTCATACTTCATCTTTTGCATCAAAACATCGCTGCCCAACCCACTGAAAACTAGTTCAATAACAAGTGGATGGTGCATGTGGGTGGTGGGAGGAGGGGGGCATGTTTGTTTACAGTTCCTGTCCAATGTGCCTAGCAACACTCTACACCAGGAGGTGGGAAATCACTCTTAGAGCCCATAGACTGTGGTAGAGACCCTAAAGGCGTGCACCCCCAACCCTGAATGCTGGGGTAGCATAACAACAGCGTCTGAGATTGAAGCAGCGTGCCTCGGACCAACCAGAGAGCTGTATCTAAGGGGCATGCTGCCATGGAAACAAGGCACACATGCAGTCGCTAGAGCCTGTTGCCATCCTTATTTGCCGGCCAGCGAGTCAGCCAACCAGCTTGCGAGTGGGGGTCTGTCAGTCTGATGACATTGTGCTTCAGTCGATCGTGGGGGTGTGGTCTCAATCTCTCATGTGTCCTCAGAGTTCTTCATTCTTGTGCCTTTGAACTCCTCCTACCATCTGCCTGTTAAACCAGTAGAGTTAAAAACAGGAACAAGAGGTAAAACATGGCACATGGTAATATCGCAGCATGTTTAATGTTTAGTTCCAGTAGAGGGAAACATCATTGTACATGTGGCAAAATAGCCAACATATCTAGCTGTAGTAGTTGGTGAGGATTCATGTGAGTAAAGGCCCATTTACACCAAGAATGATCACTATAACCAAATCTGTCCAAATTGCATTTTCAATGCAGCTTCAAATGCCTCTACACAATGTCAACTGAGGAATAGGGTCTTGTCTAGTGAAACGATCTGTCATTTTCTAAAATGTATACAAATGTTTATACTTTGTTAACCACAAATGCTCCTCTTGCTCTAGCTCTGCAGTATGCTTCTGCAGATTCTCATGTGGTTAGCTCTTCTTCTGTGTGTAGGCTACTCCGGTTCAAAAAAGGTAGAGTAGGGTGAAAAACTCCCATCTCATTTTCTCCTTCAACTTCAAAATTGTCAACATTGTTGTTTTTTCTTTTATTTCTTTTTGTAAAAGGCATCTTTGCACATTCACTTTGTAAACATTGGGTCTGTACTTCCGTCTATGTCATACGTGAACTTTCCAAGGTGACTATGTAATAAGTGAAGTCTAGCTAGTGCAAGGCAAGCACTTGTTGTTAAAAAGTATATATTTTTTTATTTTGTTTAGAAAATGACGGTCGTCACTAGACAAGATCCCTGTTCCTGGGCTGGGATGGTGTAGAGCCCTTTGAAGCTGCATTGAAATTGCAAATTGACCTTCAGCCTGTTGGCCACCATTTAAGTCCAATACATGGAGAAGAATCCTAGAATCTTAGGTGTATGCAAACGCAGGCGGCCCACACATGCGCTCTTTAAAGTTTGATCATTGTCCAGTGCCTGCTCTATTTTTCTTCAAAAGTTATGACAGATAAAAATGTTTTTGTACTCTTTTAAACTAAAGTTGCTGCTATTTGCCCTGCCCTGTGTTGTTGCTGTAATCTGTTAATTTTTTGTACTGAGAAACATAAGGGCCCCAGTGCTGTCACTTTGTGGGACAACTGATTAGTGCTAAACTAATCAATGCGCATGTGCGACCTTACAAAAATCGTATGGAGCTCGCCTAATATTCTGGTGACTAAATTTACATCACTGCAAAACCCAAAGGGCCTATAGGCCTTTACTTTGGCCTTCACTCTTTTATGAATGAGATGTCTGGTTCATTTCGTTCACGAAGTACATGTCTGATTCAGTGCCTCATCAAATCTCAAACTCGTACATTGAAGAGGTATATTCGTTCATCACTTAAAAAATCATTTAAACGCTCCTTCACAACACGCTGAGTCTTTGAACTAAAGTAGTAGCGCGTTTCAAAAGGACGTTCGTGAACGTAAAATATGTATATAAAAAAGGTGTTGTTCATTTAATTAAAATTTAAAACAGATTTGTTCACCAATGAATTACGACTGAACTGTATATATGTTCTTGTCCTTGTTAATTTATGTTTTATTTGTTTCTCCCATAGCCTATTTTTTTCACCTGCTTCGCCAGCCGCTGTCATGTTGATTAATGGACGCTGGCTGCAGTCTGCATCTGCACAGTGCATTTCACTTGAACTAAAGTGCTGATGTGCTGCACTTTCAGTATGATCTTACCCATCCCATTCACCTCCATCTCAGTGTCCAGACACAGATACACACACACACACACACGCGCGCGCGCATTTTGTCCTGGAGGACGGGCTGGTAATCAATAATGTAGACAGTGAGTCTGATTAAGCGAAGGTTACTTCAAATAACCCCATGAAGCAATCGACTCAAGGACTGTAGAGACAAACCCTCCAATAACAGTGGAGCTCAAAACAGGTTTTGCCAGTCCGTTCTTGCTAATATGCAAATACATTGTTGCGTGCAACAGCGGTTTAAACATTTGCCTGCATTAGCCCCAACATTACCTTTGAGTTATGATTGAAAGATTTGTGACATGTTGAGCTTGCGGATGCACGCAGAAGTTACCTTTTTTATTTTATTTTAAAACGCTGTATGCAAATATTATTTTACAGGCCGAATGCTTTGGATTCCACCTCTAAGTTCAAAACACTGTTAAATAATTGTAATGCATAATTGTAAAATAATTTGGGTATTTCTTTCCTCAAAATATATACACCAATTTTATAATTTATATATATATATATATATATATATATATATATATATATATATATATATATATATATTATTTGTTGGAAAAAACTGTTTTCTTAAGTTACACTGAAACAGTGTTTTGTGATTTAGAAAAAAGTTGTCACGTGTTTTAAAAATTATACATTTATATAATATATTTATTATATATTTGTTTGCCAAAACAATCAGTTTTACATTACATTGAATCAATGTTTTGTATTTTATAAATAGATTTAGCTGAAAAGTCTATGATAGTTTTATGGTTTTATTGTGGCAACTTACCCCTTTCAATGTGATGAAATTCCACAAAAAATAAAGTTTACACAAACAGAAACTGATTTTCAAAAATAAATTCACCTTAAAAAAACATGTGACAACTAGTCCTGTGAGGACAGTAGATTAATTGTATGTTTTTTCAGACACAAAGAAAATATTCCTGAGCTGGGGGAAAAAAAAGCCCTTCTGAAAACAGGATTAGTCTCAATCAGGGTCTAAGCCCCAGCAGATTGAGAGGTCTAAACACAGCAAGAAAGCCTTTATTTGACTTTGACTCTAATGATGATCTTAGCCATGTAACAACAGTAAACAGTGATTTGTGCACCCTGTCCAAAGGGTTGGCAATGCCCATTAAAATGCCCTGGTATTCCTATGCTGATGACACTAAAGTATATTTGTGATTACTTTATCCTTCCTTTTACTCAGGTTATGTTGTCAGCAAGTTAACTAGATATTTGTAGAGCCCTTCTTTACTTGTGTTAAGCTTAAAACAGCTGAAGAGAAGACCTTTTCAGTTCTGCTGACACTGAGAGCTCCCTGACTGGTCTTCTTGTTTGCATTGTATCCATGAATCAGTCAATCAGCACTAAATAGTAAATACAATAAAATGTTTACAATGAATTAGTTGTAATCTGAGTTCAACACAAGCTCAATCAACCACATTTGTGACATAATGGTGATTATCCTAAACATTAATTTCCACTTGTCCTTTTCTTGAAAAATCTGGGCTACAGTGTGTTAATCAACATCATGTCAAAACACTGTCAATTGAGTTAAACTGTATTAAAGCCAGAATTTGTCTATCAAAGCCATTAAAGTAGTAAACAGCGATCAAATAATATAAATGTTTCAAAGAAACTAGTCTTGTTTTGTTGGACGTTTTGGGGAATTCTTTGTTTTTATCTATCATGATACTACAAGATTATTGTAATCTGATTGAGCTTCATATTTCCATTTGATATCATCAGTGTGCCACAGGACTGTCACAGTACTTCTTTGAAATGGCATGATGGATGTTCTTGAATTAGTTAGAAAACTTTTGATTGCTAGAAAATTTGTGTTGTTCTGCATCATCTCACAGCCAATATATCTTCAGCTCATTTTGTTGTTGTGTATTACTCCGCATCTGATGGTTCGATGAGCTTTGGGTTTTTAATCATAGATTGTTTTTGCCACTTGAGCGCAAAAAGATTTTCAATCAGTATCTTCCTTTGTAAACAAAGCGTTTGGTTTTAATATACTTTGAATCCTCTTTTGTCCGTCAGCTTTTATCATCTTAGATTTATCTGGGCTTGAGTATACATGTCTGTGGGTCATGATATGGGTGTTTGTGCATGTGAGGGTGCAGCTGACTGGATTATCTGACACATGGTCTTTCAGCTGTCACTCATTTAATGGTTATTGCTGGGTTCTCGTGGGAAAAGCACACAGACACTAAGTCACCTGTTTCTTCATGACCAACTGTTAGAATTTAGATTCTGTGACAAATTATTTAAATACCATCAAAAAAAGAGACATTTTATGTTTGTAAAGAAATGCATGCAAATCTGTATTTAGGTAATGAGTATTTATTTTTGTGTGTCAAAAAAGTAATACATGCTGATTTAAAATAGAAAATTCATAACACAAATAATATTTTTAAAATATAAATATTTTATATCTTTTTTTACAGCATAAAAAAATCTTTTTTTTTTACTTTGCAAAAAACAAATCAATACAAAACTTACAAAAGGCCTTCAAAATCATCTTCACCATAGCAAAAGTACAAATACGTGTCACCAAAAAACTGACATCACATTTTTTTTTTTATCCTGGTGTGCATGCAAAAGTGTAGCAGAGATGAAAAAAAAATTCACAGCTTATCTAATGTCTAATGGCAGCATAAATCACCTTTAAACATGGAATGAAAGACGCTTGCGTTCTATGTACAGGTGGGTTATAATCTCTTATATTGGGGAGAAAACAGCAACCTGATTATAACCAGGTCATCAATCAAAAATATACACAGTATTGCACATCTATTATTTCACCAAATACGATTTTTGCAGGTAAAATGAATCTTATACACTAAGAGTTCAAATAATACTTAAAATCTCCCCAAAGGCTGAACGCAAGATATTTAAGGCTATACAAAATGTCAGCAATCCCCTAAAGTAGGAGGAATGTCATCTTTCAATTAAATACTGATAGTTTCATCACAGGTTTAAAAGTTCAGTACTGTTGACCTGAGTGTCATTACAATTTAAGGTTGAATAACATAAGGGCTTAAAAACCACTTATATTGTTTGATCATATCAACGCTATTAAAACCCCTTCAACCATTCCTTAACAGTCTTAATTGTATTACAGTACAACACATATAAGTACAAACATTATTGTGGGCAGTGACAGCTTTGTTTCACAGAAGAATTGTGCATTAAAGGTTGGCTCAGCTCAGCTGCTACATGGCACTTGGACTAGAATCATGTTGTATGTGTTGCTGCGTGTGAACTCGACATTCAGTGTCTAATGTCCTGGGGTCGAGTAACCTCTAGATCTAATTTTACACAGTGTTCAGTGCCTATCTGTTCTCTGGACGCCTTCACTCAAGCTATGTGTGTAACATATGCTAAATATATCTGGTCTATGCGTGGGAAACCCAACTGAGACCAACTGTGAGCGTTGTCGGTTAGATAACATGTTACAGCATACATCTGACTTTATGTAATCTAAAAGTTCTCCTCCTCAGCACAGAGTTTTGAGAGCCCCTGAGGTACAGAGCAGAGTCTGCATATGGTAGGGAGTTGGAGACTCCACTTGCACCACAGGATCTGGCCTGAACAGGGGCAGCTGGAAGCTGAAGGGCGCCACTTTTTTCTTGAAAATCTGCCCAATGCCCATGGTAGGGAACTTGCTGTGGTGCTGAGGGCTGTGGGGTTCCTCACTACCCCCGCTGCTGGGCGGGCTACCGCTTGAATCTGAGAAGCTTGAACAATCTGAAGCAGGAGGAATTTTCTTGAGTTGAGGTTTGATTATAAGAACAGGTGGGCTGGGGATCGTGGCCTTCTTCAAGTACGAGCTATCAGGCTGAAAAGCAGACACGTGTCGAGGTGGAGAGAGCGCTCCGTTGGTCAGCTTGAACCATGGCGATGGAGGAGCATCTCTGCTTGGTTGCTTGCTTGCGGACGCCCAGGAATGAGCGCCGAGGGAGGAAGGTGGGCGAGCGGAGATGTTGACAAATTTTGGGGAATCTTTGGAGCTGTCTTTCTGGACTGGCTGGGTCTCGGGTGTAGGATGGGTTGGGGTCCGCTGTGGGGTCGGCTGCGGGGTTGGGTACAGGGGGTGGATCTCCATGTACTCCAGAGAGGAGGAGGTGATACAACCACCATGTCCTGAGTAAACATCTTTAAAACCTCCGGTCACAGCTTTCAGAAGACCTGAAAATGAGAGAGGAAAGAGTTTGATTCAGAACGGATTCAACTTTTGTCTTTATTTGTATAAGCAACTACTAAACTGCATGCTAATACATTTTCTGTTTGTATTTCTATTACTCTGTCATGCAGAAAGTGAAAGTCTGCTGGGCTAGAGAATGTATTTTGCAGTTTAGCCCTACATTTTAAACTGCTTTAAGAGAAGATGCATTTAACTGTTTCGAATGTTCTTGTTGATAAAAAGAAAATCAGGCAAAACAACATAGGACCTAACTGATTTTGATGTGGAACAAAAGAAATTGATAATCTTACAGGTTAGAAGTAATTTGATAGTGAGTAAACTTGGTGAGGCTGAACTATCAACCAAAGAGAAAAATTCCAACTAACTGTACTATGTTCCATGTTGTGTTGAATTCTTCAATAGTCACATGACTTGGCAAACCAGCAAGTTAAAGTGAGTGGAACAGGTTTTCTTTACATGCCTTACATCTGTCTGTTGAAGTCATCTTTAATCTTTAAACGTTAATGATATTCTACATGATCAGAACAGCCCTAAAGGGTTTACATTTGTCTCTGTTTCATTTACTGTCAATTATCCCTCAGGTATCAAAGCTTATTTCAAAGCTGCCTTCAACAAAGAGCTATATTAAAAATGGTTTAATTTGTACCATTATGTAGTATTTATTCTCGTATATAATTATAGTCACACATCAATTGTGTGCCAAATCACATCTTAACCAAATAATTGGTTCATGCATGTCTATACTGTACTGTGTCTATAGTCTAGTTTCAGGCTCTCACCATTTCTGTGTTTCTTCTCCTTGGTGGGACCTTTGCTCACAGCGAGATACACGGGCGTCTGCTTGGGTGGAATCGTAATCTTCTCAACGTGTTTCCTCCATTGAGTCTGGAACAGCTCGCTCTTTTTCTCCTTCTCCATGTTGTACTGTTTCTCCTGTGAGAACGAGAGAATGTTAAACTCAGGAGACAGAACTGAAATGCTTCTATGGAGGACGTGTTGGTGTCTTTGTCTTCTCAAACTTACCCTGTACTCTTTTGAGAGTCTCTTCATCTTGTTGTTGAGCAGGAAGTACACAGTCAGTGTGTGGCAGGCTTTGTTAGTGAGCACCGCGCTCAGAACCTCACTGTGTTTGTAGCCCATTTTCTCAGTCATGTGGAGCAGAACCGTGTGGTTGATCTCCTCAATGTGGATCCTGAACGGTACAACAAGATGTTTAAGGTCATAATAAGTCATAAAAGATTTGGCTTTGACCTCCAAGCATTTTAGGTGACTAACCTATTTAAGTAAGGAACTCCAGTGTGAGGGTTGCCCAACTGCAGCCATGGATCAGCCATCACTTGGTGGATGTTGGGTCTCTTCTTGGGGTCAGGCTCGAGAAGTCTCTTCAGCAGGCTGATGGCAGCTGTGAACACAGACAGGAAGCCGTGAAGCCTTGCTATCTTGTGCTATCTTACTTTAAGAAAACAATGATCAGTCGCTGTGTTTAACTGATATTTTAGGATTAATAAATCATTGTTTATTAGGACAAACGCATTATGTTGTAGTAACGATTATTCAGCCTTTCTCCTATATATTACATAAGTCAAGCGCACAGCCTTGCGTCCTTGAGATGCTAAATACAGGTGTTATATAATGTGGTTAATCTCATTTCAACGCTGCATCATCTTGTAGTAATATATCCATTCACAGATTTAGTAGCGAATTAATCACCTGGTATTAAAAACACTCACGCAAGTGTAACAGAATGGAAAAGTTGACGGAATGTGATCAACCATGTGATCTACTTAAATTGATTTTATCTGGAATTCTTCTTGCTACAAATTAGTCAACAAAATACAATGATGAGATGGCAGCTAAAGTAGATATTATGGAAACATCTTACTTCTGTGGAAGGTTAACAGATGGCTGTTAGGAAATCTGAATAAAGCGGATCGTTTGATTTCATCTTGTGACTAAAACCGGTTTTTCTTGTGGTTGAAAAAATAAGCCACAACTTGTCTGGCACGTTTGCAGTAAACAACGTTTAGGAGCTGATGGCATTGCAATTTAAAGTATGAGTTCTTGAGTATGTTTTCATTCAAAATGACCATGATTATTACAGGTTAATGTGCAACCGCTGTTGTAAACATAACTGTTGTGACAAAAAATAATTAGGATCTAATGCATGATCTACGTAATGAATTCACTGGTAATAAATTTTGCATTAGTGTTGGCACTCGGGCATGTTTTTTTATGGCATGCAGGTTTTTTGTTGCTGGCAGTTGACTACAAAATAATGTGACAGAAATCAGCAAACTGGAACAATGAAGTTGGATTATGAAGACTCCCTGCTTTATTAGATTTGGCTTTCATCTCCAGAGATATTTAAAACACCAGTGGGCACCAGACCCTCCCTTTTGTTTTCAATTCAAAACAGTGACGTTTTTCAAGGACCTCATGCGTGCTCAAAATTCAGAGCATGGTGCCCATTATAACGTAATTGGTAGAAGGACACAAGCTTATTTTTTAGAATGCAATAGTTATTTGTTCTTGTTTTGATGTGACCTTTGTGGTCATAAAGATCTTTTGAACAACTCAGAGATGTAGTTCTCTCAATACCTGAAGAGATAGATGGAGGTAGAGGGTTCATATCTTTGTCCACCATCCTCTGATGAAGGGCTTTCAGGCTAAATGGCTCCACAGTGAACGGTAGGGTACCCGTCAGCATAGCATACATGTTCACCCCTCTACATTGAAACACATACATAGAGTCAAATTCAGAAAAGTTTACCAAATGCAAACTTAGAACATGGTGCTTCACATTTTGTGAACTCACATTGACCAGACATCCACTTTGGGTCCGTATTTCTTTCTTGAGAGAAGCTCAGGGGCGGCGTATGCTGGGCTGCCACACTGTGTGCTGAAGGGATCAGAGTATCCCAGAATGCCGGCACAGTTACTGAGGCCAAAATCTATATAGGGGAAACAGAGAGAAGGTTGTATGTAAGATAACAGTTGCATGTACTTTATCATAGATGGACTGACCTTCCCACTAGGAGGGGTGCAAAAAGGTTTATGGCTGCCCAACACTAACCCCGTCTGTCACACACAGCTGCTAAATAAAAGCCATGCGTTTGTTGGTTTTCTCACAAAGAGGTGAGAGGTCATTTGTTTTTAATGAGATACTGATTGCTCAGTAAGTCTTCACCACTTGCTAAAGATGAACACTTCCATGTCACTTCACTTTAGGTGACATTGAGACTTTGTGCTGTTCTTTAAGTTGCATTTAAAAACCTTGCATAATATATGCCGGACAATGCTTACCGATCAGCTTTATGTTGTCCTGTTCATCAAGGAGGAGATTTTCAATCTTTAAGTCTCTGTTGAAATTCAGAAAGAAAAATTATTTAAACAACCTTAATTTATCAAACAGCCATCTGAACTATAAATAAAAAAAGTCTTTGGAGTATCTACACATGGTTTCTCTGCTTTCAGAGTAACTTCACTATTCTTTGGAAAATCTCATTTAATGTTTTCCATCGTTGACTTCACACTTCATTTCTCACCTGTGAACAACTCCTGCCCTGTGCAGGTGCTCCACTGCCATGACTAGTTGGCGCACATATTTCTGGGCTTCTCTTTCTTCCAGCCTTTTCTTCTCATAAATGTGGTTCATAAGGTTTCCACCAGGGCAGAGCTCCATGACGAGGTAGTAGCTGTTCTCCGTCTCCAAGATGTCCAGCAGTTGGGTGATGTTGGGGTGCCGGATCATTTGCTGAATATCCCCTTCACGCCGCAAGTTCTTTGTGACATACGAGTCTTTTTTGGCCTTCCTCTTGTCAATCACTTTCACTGCCAGCTGTGGGGAAAAATTTAAAAATAATACTTAGTCAATATATAAAAGACAAATGGAGTGTAGTGGATGTACAGAATTATTCTAATAGCCCTGAAAAGGTTAGGCAAGCCAGACAGGACTCTTATTTGCCCGTCTCCTCACGTCTCAAGGGTTGAATGTTTGTCCCTGAGATCCTGTAGAGGACTTAGTGGGAGAAGGATAAGGACAAATGGCCAATGTGGCTACACATCAAACATGTTTAAACATGTTAAATTAAAGGAAGAATCTCCAAATGGCATGTTAATGCCACCCATTTGCCACCAACATGCAGTAAAAGACTAATGCTGTATAAACACTGAGTCAAACATAGCACTACCCCCATAACCACCCCCCACCTCCATAAAAAAACGTTATGGTATTATACAATATATATATATAAAGAGAGAGAATTAGCATAATTTCATCAAGATGGAAGGGTCTTTGTTCTCTATCCAACAGGATTTCTTTGTCCTGGGTTGAAAGTCCCTCTATAAGCTTTAACAATAGCCTGTTGTTATTGGTTCTACCCTTTATCAAAGAGCCCCAAACGTGACCCGAGGAGGGTTCAAGGGGTGACCTGCCATGCCACCACAAATCATCAGGCACAAAAAGAGACTGTTCAGCGAACCAGTCATACATGGCCAATTAAGAAGATAACTGTATCATTTACTTCAACTGAGTGGCACACTAAAAGACGTACAGAGAAAAAAGGGTCTGAATTCCCTCCCTAAACAATCGCCTAAAATGCTAATCCAATTGATGGTCGACGATCCCCCAGAGCCTCAGACTAACGTGTTGTTTTTCTCGCTGGCAGACAAAGGCGTCGAGGGTGAAAGTGGGTTAGATATGCTCACAGCATACATGAGGGAAGCATGTGCTATTGCCCACCGATCGTGAGCCCCGCCCCACCCTGTCTGTTTTTCTAGGTGATGTCAGGGAACGAGAGCAAGGCAGGACACATGAGGAACACGAGGCAGCCTCGCTTCTCTTTGTGTTTGCTAGCCATTTGCATCATCGCCCGGGAAAGACCTCTTCTCTTTTCCACAGCAACGGTGAGAGGAGGCAAGAAGGCTGAACAAACCTGATATGTTAAGAAGGTATTTCATGTCATTCACTGCAAGAGCAAACACTTTTTTTCTACATGCCAATAGACACTGCACCTCATAGCATGTCATTCCAAGGAAGAAGTTTACATTCTAAGTCAACAATAGTTAATAAATAAACACGCCCTGGAAACTAGATATCACATATTGAGCCTGCATTTTGCTGAAATAAAGAAGTGGAAAAACTGTTAAGAAATTCATTCTGAATGGCTGCACACTTTCTATGGGGTAATCTGAGGTTAATACAGACACCTGAATGCAAACAGGCTCAAGGGTTGTCTCTGTTACCTAATTACATTTTTGTGATGAAGAACATGAGACCATATTTTAAAAAAAAAATTATAAATCAGCTTTTAATTTAACATTGACATTAAACATTTATTTTATAATTAATCTCTAAATAACACACAACAAAGCATTGCAGTCATGGTCCATAGACTACCTTTGCATGCCATAGGCATTGAAAAGGGTTTGACCAAAACAATTCAGACAGATGTTATTTCAATTTTCATATTCAGACAATGATAGATGAACAAATAGGTGATCAGGGTGTAGTAAATAAATAATAAATTCAACTGCATTCAAGTCATGTATTTAACAGTTTAGACTTAAGTTGTGTTATTTTTTTCAGCTAACAATTCCGTATTCAGACAGTTACGTGAACAAATGGCTTAAGTAAATGTAGTAAATGACTAATGCAACAGCATTCAAGTCCTAGTTTTATTTCGATTCAGACTAATGGACTGGATATTTTAAGTTTTCGTTCACTTAGATGATATAAATAAACAAATTGTATACCTATATATTAAAAACACCATTAATATGCATTTTTATTACAGTGTCAGGAAGATATCAAAGTGAAGGACACTGGATCTTCTCACCTTCTCGCCGGTGATCGCGTGAAGCCCCTCTCTCACTTTGGCGAACGAGCCCTCTCCCAGCTTCCTCCCGATCAGATAGTTCCCAACTCTTTTCGTGTGGTAAAAGTTTCGCAGGATATCAGCTGGACGACCGCTGCCCATAGACGAAGGAGAGGTGTTTTCTGTGGCTTTCGCCCCAAAAATCCTCTCGCTGTCCATCCCCATGTCTGTCCCAGCATCGGGCATCCCTGCGCCTGTTGAACAAAACCTGTCGTCCTCTGAATCTAGTGTTACTGCTTATCAAGAAGACCTCTGTGAGAATGGGACATCTGAATCCCTGCTCCTAATAACTAAACCCTTAGCGGAAACTGACACATGCACCACCTGTTCGGCTCAGCTGGCTGTCAATACGCAAACTATAAGATTGTAATAGTTTACGTAAGTATTGCATTCGTCATGGGATAATTAATAAAGCCACTTGGTCCTAATCTAAACGTCTTATTAACATGCGGACGTCACCTTAGGATAAAGCTTAAGTTTCCAGCACCTCTCTGTATCTGAGTGAATGTCTGACTGCCGAGACTCTCACATTTGTTTTTTGAAGTTAGTTTACCGGCACGGGGTGGGGGCGTTTCTTATTTGCTAGAAAATCCTTTCTCAGTTACCGGGCTAAAATCTAATCCAATCAGTGGTCACGGCGGGAGCAGAGGCTCCACCCTCTCCCGAGTTGTAAAAGTAGCCCCGCCCCTCGCCCATGCTTTCCTAGACAACAAAGAGCATGGTTGCTGATGAGTCCGATTCCCGTGATACTTGATTTCTATCAGCTTTCCCCGGTGATGGTTTACGTAGAACACTTTAGACTAACTTACTGGTTGTGACTTAATTATCTATTGATTATTCATTCAAATCCAAACAAACACGTTTTATGCAGTGATGTCATGCATATCATTGATTTATTTTTCTTTAATTTGCTTGACATTCACCGCATTAGATAGAACTACACTTTACATACTAGTTACACTTTGCATACACTTTTTATACTACTTTTAAATAGCATTGCATATTATAACAAACATTATATTTTGTATAGATAGCACACTAAACAGTATAAAATTCATCCTCACTTGCATGTCTTCCTTTTTATTTTTTATTTTATTTCCACTTATATTTCTTTATCAGCTCACCCTATTTGTTTTCTGCATGATCTATTTCAACACTTTAAGCATTTTATATTCCTGACAATATTGTAATAAACATGCCAAATAATATAATATTTAGGAAATGTCTAAATTACTAAATGTAAATGTAATATAATAACAAATAAGCCAAGTGTCTCAGATTTTTAAATGACGTTTTTAAATGAAACTGAACTTGTTGCCAATTGAATATTAACCTTGAAACAAAACACTGTATCCTACAAAATAATAACAGAAAGACCACCGATGTAAATTTTAATAATTTAAAATTAAACAATTACATTTCACGTGTTTTGTAAATGAGTGCCTTCAATTTAATTCGTTCATAATTCGTAATCTCTTAGCGATGACTATCCTGACATAATTAATAGACCTCAACAACAATGGAAGGTTGGATTTATATATTTATTTATTTTTTTATAAGACATACTATTGCGTCACCACCATACACACTCGTTTGTCTTTATTGCTGAGATTTCCCTTATTGTAAAATAATAATAATATTATTATTATTATAAATTTTTTTTGTTTATGTATTCAATGCAGTGCTGTTTCTTCTTTGTAAAAGAATAAAAAAAAATAAAAATAAAAAAACCACACTTGTTTACATTACCATGCGGTCATGAGACAAGCGATGTACAGAGAAATTAAGGTAAGGGAAGTCTATTGCGCCCTCCATTGGTGATATGCTGTAGGACAAGTAGGACAAATGCCTATCTATCTATCTATCTATCTATCTATCTATCTATCTATCTATCTATCTATCTATCTATCTATCTATCTATCTATCTATCTATCTATCTATCTATCTGTCTGTCTGTCTATCTATCTATCTATCTATCTATCTATCTATCTATCTATCTATCTATCTATCTATCTATCTATCTATCTATCATCTGCATTCATATGCTATCAGACCTCTGTGTTGAATGCATTATACATAAGCTGTTGCAATTGTCACTGAAATGTCAATAAATTGTAAGATCCTAGCAATGGAATTTTTACCATTACCTGGCTTGTTTAAATATTTACCTTGAGCAAGCGATCAATGCCACAGACGTACGTACAGACGTAATCATTACATGCCGCCGCTGACCAATAGAGGGCGCACCTTATTAGCGTTGTGGCTCGATTCTGGCGTATTCGGTATTTGCTCCGTTTTTCTGCAGCCGGCGTGACACTCACGAGCTCCTTAGCACGCTAAAGCCCACCAAAGCTATATCTGGAAACAAAGCTGGACACGGTTTCATATATTTCTGCTGCTCTCTGCTCTTCTTTGGTGAGTTGGTGACATACACATTCTCAGCATAATAAACATCACAGGCCCTTTTTAGTCAAATGAGATCATTTCTGTCAAGACTGTAAACACACACCTGTTATAATGTTACAAATAATTCATATGTCCATGGACCTAATTAAAATAAAATAAAAACTACATATATCCTGTGTTTGTGTGTATGTTTAAGAAATTTGGTTATTTTGTAGATGCTTACAACTAAACTTTATTTTTATTTTTTATCTCTCTCTTAGTGCCTTCTTGCAAAGCTTTTAACGTCGGAATTTCAGAAGTAAGAAAAAACATTTTAACGTTGAATTTATGCATAGCCTACTATGCGTATAACATATTCATCTAAACAACTATGTTTATGTAATAATTATCGTTAAGGTGATAAATGAAGCTCTATACATGTTCCAAATATTTATCAGTATGGTAAAAAAAACAACAGCAACACGTTTTTATGTGGATTTCCGAGATTCACTTCTTGGCTCAAACTCAAGGCCACCTTGTCCAGCAGAGCAGAGCAGATCTCTGACAGACAGCTGATTTACAGCCCATTTTAAAAACACTCTCATTTAATGCACCTAAATCAACTCAGAATATAGCTGACAATAATTCATGTTGTACATGTTGAAAGCAAATTCACATTAACTTTTTAACCTTTGAAAGATTATTCTGCCCTCTTTAATAAGGGCATTTGCATTTTGGCTATTGCATTCTTATTTTAAGCAGTTATGAATATATATATATATATATATATATATGTATATATATATATATATGTATGTATATATATATATATATATATATATATATATATATATATATATATATATATATATATATATATATATATGTGTGTGTGAGTGTGTTTTGTGTGTGTCTGTGTGTGTGTGTGCGCGCGCAGCCGCATGACATGGGTATAACACTGGTATAACAACATAAACATGGTTTATGTTTCTTAATTATTTATTAATTAAAATAGTAAAGACCCCTAAACAATGTCTTATTAAAAATGTAAAAATGCAGAAAGTTTTCTGCGTGGGGCAGGTTTATGGGTAGGGTTAGTGTGGGGGAATAGAATATACAGTTTATAAAACATAAACACATTTGTGGCTGAATAAAACACAAATACTTCATATTGTTTCTCACAGGAACAAGAAAGAAGTGACCCACAAATGTTTGACCAATTGACTGGTGAGTTGCACAGTGTGGCTTCTTCCTTCTGATTATTTTGCAGTCATCATTAATCAGAAGTGAATTGAATTTAGAAATAGGAGATATTCAAACAGTCTCTCCGGTTTAATTGTTTATTTGTTTGCTTTTGCATACATTTAAAGGTTACAAGTCCTGTAATATCAAACAGATTAGTTGAGATCTAATTGAGGCATATGAAAAATGTATTGACTATAGTAGGCACTATAGAGTAAATGTTTTTTTCTTCTCCCTACGCTCTCGTCCTCTGTGGCAGAAGTGCGGGATTTGGTTTTTGTGATACAGAGTCAGAAAAACTCATATCATAGCCACAGGGCTGAACAAAGAAGAACAGAGCTCCTCCATCAGGCTCAAACATTATACCAGGTAGTTTTACATTATACTTTATTTACAAGAAAGCACACAAAATGCAGTTTTGGTTTCATTTAATATACTTAGTTTTAAATGCTTGGTAAATATATACTTATGCTCCTTTATAAAAACTTTATATTGCAGTAAATTTAATGTTATTGTTATTTTTTCAATAAGATGGTAGATAAACACTGAAAATGAAAATCTTAATTTTATATCCTTGATTTACCCAAAAAGTGGATTGCTCTGTGCCTGCTCAAAATTCAGTGTAAAAACGTAAAAGTCCACAAAAAAGTCAGACTACATTATGCCTGCTCAGATCTATCTCAGCCACTTGTATCAAATAATAGTTGTAATTGCTGTGGAAATGCATTTATGCAACCTCTGAGCAGCATTATCTGTGTGAACACACCTCCAGTATTTGCCACTTTATAAGCACTTAAGGGCCACCTTTGCAGTGTACATTTGGCAAAATATAATTTCTAAATCTTTATGTATATGGTTTATGTTTTCAGATTCTTGTTCTTTTAGCCACATGATGGCACTGTTGTTTTTAAAAAAGTAATTGTTTTTTATTGGTATTAAGTGAAATGTTATATTTCAATATTAAGAGTTGTTTTTGTGGTGTCTAAAGAGTTTCTAAAAAGTGTCTCTATCACAATGATTACACAGTGTGGTGCAAATTATTTTTTTAACTTGTTGACAATTTTTTGTGCTTGTGTGGTCACTGTAATAGATGGGTGGTAAGACACAACGTGTGTCTCTTTTGTGATTTTTTACATTTTTCATGATAAACATTGTGCATATGTATGCTTCTTTGTGCCCCTAAACTTAAAATCCTTGTACGGTTTTATAGACATCAAATTTGACATGAAAAAATGCACCCTCATTATTTACACTTTAAAAAATAAGATAAGAAAACAACAACAGTTGGGCTAACACAAGCAAGTAGCTTGACTAAAGAGAAGTTTGATATATTTCTGGAATTAGTCAGTAAAATTTCCCATTATAGGGGATAAACAAACAAATGGATGTGCATGAGTGTACAGTTCTTGAGTTGCATATCTCCTCATTAAGGCTGGGACTATCCTGGAACCTGGTGCAATACTATGATACTTGGGTGCCAGTAATTATTGACATGCATGTACTGATATTGCTATGTATTGCAATATTTGTGTGCTTTTTTAAAATCTAAAGTGCACTTATCTATATTTTTTTTAATTAAATATGCGCACGCAGATTTTGCACACTGCTTTGGACATGTCTAGCTGTTCATTCTAGACATGCACTGATTGCAATTTTCTTGACCGATTCCAATTTCCACATTTTCTTTTTTGTAAGTGTACTGACGATGCCTATGAACAAGGGAAAGAAAAAAAAATGAGTACATGGACAAAATGTTTATTTGCTCTACAGGCAGAACTATCTGCAGGCATTTTGAATTAGAGGTAACCACTGCAGTTTAATCATGATCCAAATAAAGATGCTACAGACATATAATTCAGAATAAAATGTTTCTGATTTACTGTAAATTAGATTGTATAATTTCAAAATCTGAAGCAAAAACAGAATGGTTTGATTTCAGCTTTGTGAAATTATGCTACGTAAAACACATCTGAACAAAACAAAAATGTCATGTTTGCATAACCCTTGTTTGAGGGAACACAACTCTGTGTATTGATGACTCAATGGGAACGCCCCTTAAAGGTGTGCAGATTGTCTGAAGCCTGTTTAGAATGATGTAAATTCATTGGTCTATAGCGCATCGGGTCAAGGAGGTGTCCGTTGTTATCACTTGGCAATGGCAAACAGTGGCCATCCTGACCCCCTGCAACAGGAAGTGGGGGGTCCTGCCATATCGGTAGGGCATGAAAGCAACTGCGCACCACATGATGGCCTAGCTTGAAGCAGGCCAAACACATTCTGACACCGTAAACAGGAGCAGGAGCCAAACAGGCCTGCATCAAGACAGAATTGAGCTGCACCCCCAAGAAAATGGGGACACTTTTCTGGGCGTTCAGCCTGAGAAACCCTGAAGGGACTGTTTACCACAGTAGGATGAACTCATCAAAACAGGGGGGGATTGCATCAAAACTCAAAAAAGGTTGTAACTGGACTGGATTGTGCTGAGAACCCAACACAACACTCCTGGCAGATACCTCCATGCATCTAGGTAGCGAGACAGAGGTTGCATATGGATGCATTCTGGAGGATATGAGAGTACCATGTTTTCGGAGTGGCCGCCCGCTGGTGGAGGTGGGCGTGGCAACAACAACAGCAGAGGAGAGCCCATGGCGTCCTCTTGCGATAAGGGCCGGTTCAAGACACGGGCTGACACAAGGAGAAAGCCAAGAGCATCTCCCACCGTGTGAATAGCATTCAGAATGAAAAGAGGCACTGAGTGGAGATAGCTGTATGCAACTCCTTCCTTCAATACTGGAAGAAAGCGAATAAACCCCCACCCCAATACAGTATATTTTTCTGCTGTGCATCTGTGCTCCATTTTCAGCATTCCTCTGTTAATAACCCGTTTACAGACTTTGTAGTATTTCTACACAAATAACATTTTGGAAAAATGATTGCATAGCAGTCTAGAAAATAAATAGGCTGAAATTAAAAACTAAATAAATCAAACTTAAAAAATTGCCAATTTATATGAATTAATAAAAAATAAAAATAATTGTTATAGTTTGGTGTAACGTGTATGCCCTGATTTCATTATTTTTGGTTCTGTCATGTTTGCCCCATTGTATGACATACTGCTCTCTCATTGCTGTTCTAGATTGTTGTATTCACTTCAAATGTGTTCTATTATTTATCCCATTAGTTCCTTTGTTTGGTCATCAGTTCTCCCTCAGTGTTTGTCGGTTCTCATCTCAAAAAGGATGTGTTAATTAATAACACTTTTTTTGTGTGTTATGGCCATTTTAACACATTGTGTAACAAAAAGAGAGAAACAACACAGTGTGTCCAACACAATATGTGTCAACTATCATCCAATCACATTACTGCATACATCACTCCACAAGCTGTTAACCAAATCCATTGATGTGGATGCACTCATGTCAGGTATATGGATTTCCCAGTTAGAAATGTAATGTTCCCAGAATGTTCAGAGATGGTCATGATGTTGAGTTCTTTAAAGGGTTGGTGGCTGTTATTTGGAGGACTGACAATGCTCAGAGTCTATTTGGTCCCACAATACAGAGTTTTAAACTAACACTGAGGCAGAGTTGAACTTAATGAGAATGTCAACAAGCAGAATTACTGAAGGACAGAAAAAAGAAAGAGACGAACAGAAACAGACCTACTACTAAATTACAGTCATAGCCTTAGAGGAAATCAAGTGAAATAAAACACATTAAGTCTCTCATGGATTAAACAACTCCACAAACAGCATCAGCTTCACTTATTACTAACCAGTTTGACTTTATTTCTGTCATACAAAATGTATGAGAATTAACAGAGGTTTAGGTTTAGTTTCATTTCACAAAATGTCACCGTCACCATCATCATCATCATCATCATCACTGTGGTCAGAATTTGCTTTAGTTGGGCTCTTGAGTCTTAAATTTAAATTGTAGTTTTTTTTGTTGCTGTAATTTTGTGTTTATACAGGAAATAACATTTGGAGAAAATAAGATGCTATAAACAATCATCTAATAGTGGCTTGATTCACTGATTGTTACAATCTACTCTGATGAATATAGAAACTGGTTATTTCTGCAGTTTGAATTTGAATAGTTTTGAACAATTTAAACACTTGTGCACAATAAGTTTTTGTTTATGGCACACATAGACATGAATCTCAACAAAAATCAACAAAATATTCAGATATTCAGGTGCATTATTTATTTATGTGGCAATGGATTCTGGGAGCCATGGATAAGTGTTGATTAGTGCACCCAGAATGCACTGCAGCATGAAACTTTTTGTTTATTGTCACCACGTATTCATATGCTATTTTTTGATGAATGTTTGCAAGTTTTTTTTTAATTCGTCAAATTTTCTGCATAAAACATTACTTTTAACAACAATACTAAATTAATTTAAAATCAAACACAATCACACACTCCAACAGATCTTTTTTATTTCTTCCTCCATAAGTCACTGACCAGCCAAAACCAACTGACCGTGTTCTTTTTCTGTCTTTTTTGGTCATAATAAATGTGTTTTGCAAACACAGATCTACAGCAGCCAGAGAAAAAACAGTGTTATAAAGTTAAGGGTCAAGAGCCCAACTAAAGCAAACACTGATCGCCTTAATGGTAAGAAAATTCAACATCTAAACCTTCGTTCTAAATAATAACTTTTTAAATTGGTTAGTAATAAGTGAAGCTAGTGATGCTGTTTGTGGAGTTGTTTAAACTTCCTCTGCTGAGATCTTGAAAGATTGAATTTGTTTAATTTCAGTTGATGTTTTCTAAGGCTGTTACTAAGTCAGTTGTAGTTGTGTTTCTCTCTCTCTCTCTCTCTCTCTCTCTCTCTCTCTCTCTCTCTTTTCTGTTTCTCTTTCCTTCAGTAATTCTGCTTGTTAACATTCCATCATGACCATCTCGGGAAACGTGCTGAGAATGTCATTGACACCAGCAACACAACACATTTTGTGTTAATTCTCAGGGGACATTCTGAGAATGTTCTTGGAACTTTACATTTCTAGTACAGATGTTGTTCATTCTAACAATGCTTGTGAACTACTTTTTGTATTATTAATGTTCAGTATTCAGCTCTCATGTGGATATTGACTTTGTGTAAATGTAGCAGTCAAGTTTTAATAAATATATATGAAAAGAAATTGCTTTTTGTATAGCATTTATTTTAACTGGTTAAGAATGGCACATCTATGGCTCAAATTGTGTGATTTATGACAAAATAAATCAAGACAATGGATTTTGGCTTGACAAAGCCTTTAGATAAAACTTTAATTTATATAGAACTTATTTGCATTAGTTATGCAAAGGCTGATTTATACTTCGACAGGTGGTTGAACCGGATCAATTGTATCTTTTGGGGTTGGACGTGCTACTTCGGCTATGTGTCCTGCTTAATGAACCAGAAACTAAAGTTCAATTCAGTTCGATTTGTGTAACGATGCCCTGGCTCAGTTACTTCCTGAGAACCATGGCTGGACTGGCCATTGGGCATACCGGGCATTTGCCCGGTGGGCCGACGTGCTTTTTGGGGCGATATCTCATACTCATACTTTTTTTTTTTTTTTTTTTAAACTGCCCATAAAATTTGAACATCGGCGGCCCATTCGTTTTGTTTTGTTTTGCTTAATTGGCGGCGCTGGGTTTGTGCCGGTGTAATGCATTGGTCAAAGTCAGTGTTAGTTTTTTTTTCTGACAGACCAGCCCATGAAACACGTAGATCAGCGGCCCATTGGCTCTTTTCTTGATTGACACTGGGCTGGCCCAATCACAACTTTAAACGAGTGAGCGAGCGGCAGCAGTGTCAGTGTGTATCTGTAAAAAAAGATGGAGAAGAAACGCAAGGAATGTGCAGATAAATAGCGTGAAAAAATAGAACCAGGCCCTTAAAGCAGACACTGTAAACTGTGTAAAAATATATGTTTTCTGACCTTCATCAGCTCCTGCGGCAGATGATGATAGTGAGGATGGAGGATCAGGAGAGAGATGAGAAAGTGTAGAGCCTGCGGTAACCATAACTACTTTCAAAACACTTAGGCCATGTCATGAGTGTAGATTATTTCCACATCTGCATAGTTGATGATTACCGCAATTCACTAGAAATTTAATAAGAGGCGTTTGTAAACCTGTTTTCCGCCAAAATAAAAGCTTGATGCAGTTTGCGTCAAAATAAAAGATCATGTGCTTATCTCTTTCAAGTATAGAAATTGGTAAAACTAATTAAGAAAGTTTCCTTTATTTTTTTGTGCATTTGTTTTACAAAATATGGCTATTACTGTCATTGGATTAATATTATAACTATTATTATGTATAGGTGTAATGTAAATAGACACTGTAACTAAAAGAGGTTTGAATTTTTCTTTGTTTAATTTGCACACTGAATATGGGTTGGAGCTTTTAATTTTGAACTCTCAAAGTGCACCAGATTAATGAATTTAACATTAAAATGCACAAAATTTTCTCATGGGGGGGCATGCCCCCGAACCCCCCTAGAAGGACCAAGGACACACCACCATAGTTTTAACAAAAATCCTGTAAGAAACACTGGTATTGCTATGCCAGAGCCGTTTATAGCTTGTCTTAGGATTCACCACTGTGGAATATAGTTCAACTGTATTAATAAATATACAATTTTGACTTATTTCATCTGTTAACTCTCACTCGTTCCTATACTCACTCATTACATGGCATTAGTGGTTTTAATGAATAGGAGTTGGTATGCATATAATTAAGGGCGTGCAAAGATGGGTGGTGTTTATGATCATATAGTGGGCCGGTCTGGGCAAAAATGCCCGGGCCGATTTTTTGTCCCAGTCCAGCCCTGCTGAGAACTGGCCCAAAAGAAAGATTCATTCAAGAACCGAACATCACTAGTATGCATAACTGTAATACTCAGTAAAGAGCTATAATGTATTTAGCATTAGAATTTAAAGGGATACTGTTGTAGATAGATAGATAAATAGATGCTTTATCATTGTGCCGTTATAATAATAAATATGACTTTGCCAAAAATTTACTTCTGATGTATAGTTTTGTATATGTCGCCAAGAACAGATGATTCAATTCTGTCTGGTTTGCAAATGCTGTAATTGATAATTTTGTTTTTTACCACAACAACAAACCATTTGAAAATAACTTCTGGCAGGTATTCATTTCTTAGAAAGAACATGACATATTGTACAAGCTTTGCGAAAAGTGCTGTTGCAACCAGAGCCGGTAAGGATTTTTTGTTATGCCTTTTATTTTGTCAGGTGAGGTTGTTTCAGGCTTTTTTTTATTTGGACTGATATTTTTTTATTTCATCAAGCCATCATCTGTTTCCCAACCTCTTACCTTAAACTGTTTTCAGTTTCTCATTAATTTATATTTTATATTCGGCAGATTCTCATCACTTATTAGCTATCTGAACTCCTGACATCTCATCTCTTTTAAAGCAGCCAAAAGCAGACGTTACAAAACTAAATCTCACCTTCTCTGAGTCATGCCAAGTAATAAGGCCCTAGTTGACTCTTCACTTTTGTGCCGTTTTATCAGAGCCCACCTTCACCATGAGTTTTGGCTGATTTTTGTAAGCTGAGAGTCTTATTTTGGAGAGTCTGGCTCATTAGAAGACTATTTTCACAGTGGGGGTGACAGGAAGGATTGGAGGATTGGAGCTGTTGAGCGGGAAGGTGAGAACGCTCCAGTTGGCATCTTGACCTCCCGTTGTTCAGCAGGACTCCTCAAGGCTACGGCATGTGGAAAAGGTTTCCCCAATCATCTCTCTGTCTGACACATCAGCCATTATTCATTAACCTCCGGGGCAAGAACCTCTGACAAGAAAAGGCCCACCCACTGGCTGTGACTTCTGGGAAGTGTTTCCATTGCATCAATTTAAAAGGCCAGACTTCTTTCCACCTCATTGTTTTTCTTCTCTTCGGGTTCTGTCATAATCATCATCTGGCATCTCACTATTGGCAGTGTAACTGGAACTTGATTTGGCCTTCAAAGATCAGTCCACCATGTAAAAATGAGTGTCATTAAAGCTGATCCTCATGAAGTAGATTTAAAATGTAGTGATTTCAATTTTTTAAGTGTTCCTCGGTATGTTTAAAAAAACAGACTCATTCTTATGCTAAATGTGATGTGTGCCTTTTTTTATTTTAAAATACTTTCTCCTGCTGCATCTAAAGGTTATGTTATCTAAAGGTCCAATCCTAACAATCGTACATTCACTTGCTTAAAAACTATTTTGACAATTTTGCTGCAAAGGCTCTCAAGACAGAGAGAAGTGTCGAGAGTGACAGATGTGAGCAGTGAGGTCGTACAGAATGTTCTAATATGGAAGGGGTTTTGGCACATTTTATACAACAAATTAGTAGTTTTGGCCACATGCTCGCTCCCTCATATAATAAACCAGATTCATCTACATTTGAGTGAGCTGGCATAGGACAAATTTATGTGCACACACAGCTGTTGTGCATCTCTGAGAAATGTTGTGGTAACATTTTCTCCACAAATAAATCCATAAATTGTACAACATTATTAGTGAATGAGGGCTATTATTTTTGCAATTATTTTGGTAATGCTTGCAACACATAACTTAAACACATCATCTTTAACTCACATGACTGATTTAGTTGGAGAAAGCTAACAGCCTGTTGCCTGATATGCAAAGTAGTCTGAAGATGTAACATTCAGGATACAAGTTAAAAATAAAAGTTTAAATCATGGCTTTAATAGAAAAAAAGTTGTCTTTTAAAACGTGAGTCATGGGGTGTTTTCATTTTCTGCTGTCAATCCATTTCTAAAAAACGTCCTTGTCCACAATCTCACAAATGTTGTCTTTTCGATCTTCCATCTGTTCAGTTTTCCAGCACATTCTAAATAACCTCAAACTCTCTGCTATCATATTCATCATTTAAATAAGCCACTGTTTCAGTCTTCGAAGCACATTTGGTGCACTCTTGCATACCATTACTCCTACCTTTTCTCATTCAATACTGGCATTCCTTGACATTTCTCTGTAAAGGTCAATGTGAAGTTCAAACAAGACTAGTAGAGACTGTGGTCATAATCCCCAAACTTCTAAACTGCTAGTAGTTCCTTTTGATGTCATTTGGAGTTATAAATGTTTATAAAAAAATAAATTCAAAAGAATTCATTCAGATCCATTTTTGGATCATGTGTTGCTTTCCAATTGGATTAACTGTGAATTCATGCATTTCAATTGTTACATGTTTATTTATAAATTACCTGGCAGCTTTCAATGATAATTCTGTCACCTGCATGAAGAACTGCTTTCTGCCTTAGTCAGTAATTATTATCACCTGTTGAATGTGTTAATGAGTTATGAATAACACTGTGCAAAAAAACCTTATCTGGGTGTCGTTTGTTCGAGATGTTACCAGACTTTGTGCTGTATTGCAGAGTTCACCAGATGTTGTGCTCCTTCACAAGTTCTCAGACTACGATGGGAACTGGAGCATTCTTCCGGCACTGCCACGGTAAAAATCAAAATCACTTGACATGTCAGAGTGTTTATTCCTAAGGTCATCTTATTTTATGCATCTATATTCTTGTTATTTTTGTTTTCAGCCTTGCCTCACAATACTGTCAAACATCTTTGTGGATTGTGTTTTTGGCAGAAGAGACCAATGTGAACTTACACAACCTTCTGCAGGTGCTGAACAAATTCAACACAACAAAGGTGAGCCGCAGACTTTTCAGTCTTTCAGCTAGTGTTACTGCAAAAGTGTAATATCAAGACTTAATGCTTTTTTTACTGTGGCTCTTTTAGAGCAACAATCGTATTTGAGTCATTGGTTGAGGTACTGAGCATAAATATTGTCTCTGAGACTGGGATGTGCAAAATGTCAAGAAAGCAGCCAAGAAGTATTGTCCTCATTACTTTCTCAACAAAAATGTACTGTTCACACTGTGGACTTGCAGCACTTAAAATACTATATGTCACTTTAATTTCAAACATCCCATCGTCAACAACTGTGAGAAAGCCCTTAGGGATCAATCCTCTAATGAATTGTTTCTTGATTGTGTGAACTGTTATCTGTACTGGTTTTTTTTTTTCCTAAAGAGACCCAAATGTAATGAATGAAAAAATGTATGTTAGGGTATTATGGGTTTGGATCTTACACAGAAATTATAGTTTATTATGTTCTGTCCTCCCCGTTAAAATATATTTTTTTGACTCTCATTGCCACTGAATTGAAAACAAAATGTTGTACCACAACTTATTGGATAATGCTATTTAGGCCATGTGAAATGAAAATAAAGTGTTGTAGATTCTTACAAAGCACTACTACTTCATGAACTAACATTCCCTGGAGAAATGGTAGATTCTCCAGGTCAACCCAATACATAAAACCTTCTCCTGCACACTTGAGGTAATGAAAGAGCAGTCTGAAATAGCACTTGGCACATGAAAGCCTCCTGTTTCTTACCCAAGTGTCTTTTCTTCATAGGAGTGGTTTCTGGGCAGACCCCTCCATGATGATGAACCAACAATTATCCACCACTATGCTTTCTCAGAGGACCCCTCCAGTTTCAGTTACCCTGACTTCATGGCTGGCTGGGCTCTCAGTTGCCCCCTGGCTAAGCGGTCAGATTTCATCTCTGTGCTTTTTGCGTACATCTTCAGCAAATGGCTATTTTTGACTATTAATACAGATATTATTTGATTTGGTATCTCAGAACTGCAGAGCGTGTGAATTATGAGCCGCCCAAATCCGATTTCACAATTGACCTTCAACATGAGGTAAGAAAGATCACAAAATATTTCAGTGTTCTGTACATATGCTCTACATATATCTTGTTTGTTTGTTGAATATTCATTATCTTGCAATGAAAGTGCTTGCTTTTTTGTTGTAAATATGAATAATTTGTAATGGAAGTTGCTCTAATGCATCAGCTAGAAAGCATCTCAACAAAAGATATGATTTTCCAAAATAACCCAGACACAGATAATAGGCTTTTTTTCCCCACCTCTCCAGATCTATCATTCAGATCTCTGTACTCTCCTGTGGTGTCACACCTCAATTTAAAATGCCTTGCATCTCCTGTTGAAATGATATGCCATCTGCCTACAGGAATATCTGTGTATATATTAACCCTCATTGATATTTTATGGAGGAGCTGTCATTTAATTGTGTGACATTCAAAGACACTCTCTCTCCTTTTCTCTTGCCATCACTTCTCTCTCTCTTTCTTGCTGATAAAAATGAGACTGTATGTTCCAGAGAGAACTCTCAGTGCTACTTTTGTGATCTTTATTGATGCAGTACTCTAAGAGTCTGCTCAAAACCCTCTGGTCATACAGACTGGCATCTGTCTTGTTCTTAAAGGGATAGTTATCCCAAAAATGAAAGTCCTGTTGTCATTTACTTACTGGTCATATCTTTCCAAATCTGTATGACTTCTCTTCTATAGACCACAAATAGGAGATGTTTAGCAGAATGTTTATGCTCCTGTTTTCCATACAATGGAAGTAACTGGGGGCTGTCTAGTGTCACGTTTTTGTTAGTTTGGACTCTTTCTGTTTCATCCCCCTTTATCTTAGTTCATAAGGTCATGAAGTTCCAAATATCCGCTATAAATGTACCATAGCAGTGTGCCGTTTTACAGTGCAATTTAATCATCATTCCATGGAAATCTTTTATTTACTGTAAATTCATATTATTTTGGGTGTACTATTCGTTTGCTTTCTCTGATCTCTGAAGTTCTTAGTCCTTTGTTTGTTTCTTCAGTACGACTCTAAATAGTCACTCCTAGAAGAAAGAAGTCAAGCTTTGCTTCTCTTATTGATGTTTCAGATTGCCCTCTACATTTGGGAGGAAGGCAGAGGTCCTGCTTTGACTGTGGTGAATGAGTTCTGCTCAGAGCTACAAAGCTTGTCCTCAACAAGAGTTTGTGCTACGACCATCAACACCTACTTGTCTGCCTGTGTAAGTACTAGAAATGCTAACGCACCATCTGCAAATTTCAGAGAGATTTATCCAAATCTTCTGCCATGTGAATTAATAAAACTATGACAAATTGTTCTGTTCAGAAGAGACTCCCAAGGGAAAGTCAAGACGTATTAATATCTCACAGTCAGTTGTCATTGAATTTCCCTGCTCTAATGCTCTGATAAATGACAGTCTTCAAATGTGAACACCAAACTCCTGCTTGAGGCTTTTCAGATTTGCTGTTTATTCTGAGCGATAATCAAAGGCCTATAAGTTCATAATCCTAGAAAATAAGCCACTTTATACAAAGTGTCCTCTCAAAGCTGACAAACAGACATTATGTAATATTAATGGTCCTATGTCCTACTACATCTTAAAGTAGGAACAAGAGGTACTTTGGTTTTCACCCAAATACTGTAACACCCAGATTGGTGGCAGACACCAAACTTCTGTAAATATCTGTTATGTTCTTTATAGGGAAACTCTGTGCAGAAGGAGGATGTCTTTGTTGCTGTAAAAACATGTCAGAGATTTCATGGAGATAGAGGTGGGTGTATTCTGCCTGTTCTTCAAAAACAGATAAAGACCATGATTGGATCATAACTAAAGAAACGTTAAAGGTGAAGTCAGGGCTTTTTAGGTAAAACGGTTTGTAACAAACTAATAATAACCAGTAGTTTACAGTATTAAATTTTGTTTAATGTTAATTTCAGCATGCAATAATAGATTCTAATATTAAGGTTGTATATGTTCACATGACTTATGGAGTTTAGTTTTCATTAACTAACTTAAAAAAAAAAAGTATTTTTCTGTGATTGGTAACTTGGCAGTAAACTGCACACTTCAACTCTGCTTTAGCTTGCCATCAATATTAGACTTTAATATACACAAGGTGCCATTCACAGAGAGAAATCTTTGCTTCTTACAAATATCTATGAATTCAGGTTTTTTTTTTTTTTTTTTTTTTTTTAGCTTAGCTTAGCTTTTATGTAATTTACATGTTTAGCAACAGTGTGTTTAAAATGGATTGGATCATTCAGTCTTGATTAAAAAGTAATGCCAGCAAAGCCGAGAAGAGCCCACCAAGCCATGCATTGAGAGGATTACAGAAAGACAATAATAAAAGGGAATAATTACAGCCGTCAGTCGCTTCGTGTCTTGGCCCACACATGATGTCTGTAAGTGACTATGAATTGATTTTGTTGATTATAGCCACACAAGGTTCCACTGTGTCTTTTCCAGAAACACTGTTCTCACAAAGACAGCTCTTTCCCCAGTCCTCTTCTCAGCTCTCTCTGTACTGTATAATAGGACAGGTATAAATGCTGTTTTATATTCCAGGAGAGATTCCATTTTGCAGCTGGTCAGGCATAATTGCACCAATTTCCATGATTATGTTTAGAGTTTGATTTTAGCAAACTTTTCAGGCAGCATTAAATACTATAATATTTTGTGTGTGGCTACAGAGATCATAAATATCAGTGCTGGTAAAACATCTGCAGATTTACATCAGGATATATTTTTTGCATTTAGAATTTTAATTTATTAATTTACATTTTTTATTAATTTCATATGATTTTTGATTTTAACTATCTTTTTCCTCTTTCACATGGATGTTATAATCTCAAGTAAATGTTATACTGTCTTAAGCTGTATGCGCAAATGTATCTTCACAGTTCCTTTAGTTAAACAAACTTGGGAAAAAGATGCTGCCTCGTTGGAATACTACAGTGACATCACAGACTCATATATACCCACAATCCACTTGGGAGTCCCTAACATGGAGAGAGGTTTGTCTTTTATTTATTTTGGGATAACAACAGGTTGTGTTCCACTGTAACCCTTTATCCATCATGATCTCTGAGGAACATGCAACACTCCTTTTATATATGGGTTTTAATCACTTATTATGTTTAGACAAGTATCAACTTGTCAAACTGAATTACACAGTTTGAGTTATGCATGTGAAAAGAACCATTGCGAGTGGGATTAAAATAGAAAACAATAACAAAGGAAGAAATAGTGTATCCTTATAAGAACATGGCTCGCATTGTCTCAACCCGTGACCCAAAACCATATAAAAGAACAGAGTCTCCGAAATGAAACATTTAAATGGACTGATCATTCCCTTTTTGTGATATGCAAAATGTGCTGTGGTGTCTTATGGAAAACAGTCTGATATCCAATTTTGTGAAGTCAGAAAGTTTGTTTTATTCATAGCCTGACTGCGGTAAGCGTAATGGATGGGGCATTGGTTGCTACCAGTTGATTGACATTAGTATACTCATCATGGTGAATATCCCTTTGTGCTTGCCATTTTCCTCTGCTGTTTATGCACATTTGTTAACAGACTTCTGATTGACAAGTTTGCTGCAAATAAATAAAGCCTTCTTCCAATAGACAGACAATTGAATAGATAGATGGATTCCAGGACAGTAACTCTAAAAGTAATATTTGCTGTGTTATTCATGACTGTCATTTTAATTCGTTATGTTACTCAACTCTCAATCAGTGGGACATTTAAGTATACTCTTTTTAAATGCACAATATATTTGACTGCAGTGTCAGCCATGAGACATTCTTCTCCCTTCAAAATCTACTCGGGTCCCTCCAGCTATTGGCCAAAACTCAAAAACCTCATATATCCAGAGTTCAACTCCAGGAAATTCGCTAATGATGAAAGAGCTGAGAATAGTCTCTGAGGACTATCAACACATGTCCCCTAAATTAGACTTCTGCACCCATCTTTGTCTCTCTCAGAATCTTTGCCTCTGCACCAGAATGAAGAGCTTAGTGTCTGGGGGAGAGAGAGAAGTCTTCTGTTTGGGGGCTGTGTGTGCTGTGGTAATGTTCTGAAAAGACATTACTCCCACAGACTCTTAGAGTCGGTGTTCCGGAGCTTCTCTCAGTATGTTTTGTTCTGTTCTCCTCCTGTCCGCTCCCCATCCCTAAGCCTGTGTCTGGCTGACCTTCTCATTCGACTGCCATAAGAGAGCTTCTCTTTCATGGGTGCTACAGAGCTTTTGTGGCACCTCTCTTTCCCTCTGTCAATCTGTTATACCACTCTTTTACTCATCTTCACCGTGTTACAGTGCTGCTATAAACCTTCTGAACCCAAGCCAAGGGAATCATCTGCACCATCTTGCTCATGAGTTTTTGACCAATTTGTTTGAGCAGCCAATTTTGGATCTAAGAGCGACTCCTTTCAAACCCTGTAATGGACCACAGAAATCCTGGAATGTTCCTATGTAATGGCAGAGTCATCAGGGTGCATTTCCATCCAACAATGGCAAACCTTTAATGGAAGCTCCTGTACTGATTTTATGATTGACTTCCTTTTTGATCCGACACATTCCTCTGCAATTTTATCCTGAAAGCCCTCGGAACATGGGGCCTCTTAGAATCAAGAAAATTCTAGTACAGCCTAAAGAAATGGAAGGGCCAGACAAAGTGCAGTGGGCAACTCCAGGAAATTTTCCCATCTCACCACCTATCTTCTCAGTCGTTCTTAAACGCTTTTCCTCTGTTCTATTCCCTTAACAGAAAAGAGCCTGAAAAGTCAAAGGTATTTAGAATGAACCACAGTGGTGGTATTGTTTCTGGTGTTTGTTGTTCAGGTCCAGTTTAATCTCTAATAGGGATCTCAGGGTGAGGTGGATAGTTAGTGTTGGGCCAAGCTCATGATTACATCCGATTTGGCTTGACTTTTTTGTTTATCATTGCATATGATTAGTTTAGTTTTTTGTTTTGTAGGTATGAATGCTTTGGTGTTGATGATATGGCTGAAATTAGAATTGTCCTGTAATTAGACAGTTCTGTGCTCATCTATTTGATATATCAAAAATACAGTAAAACAAGAATTTTAATATTATTAGAATTTAAAATAACTGTTTTCGGCTTCAATATTTTAAAATGTGATTTATTCCATGCGTCACATGATCCTTCAGAAATCATTCTAATATACTGATTTGGTACTCACTTGTTAACAATTATAAGTAATTCTCAATTATTAATAATGACTTTTATATTATCAGAATATTTTTGTGGAAACAATATTGCTGTTTTTAATACTGTTTTTTATTGTTTTTGAACAAATACGTGCTCATTTCATACATAAATATATATATATAATCTAGCACCTATTATTCAGCTAATCCTTAATTGCTACTGGACAAATTTGACATCGAATTAATATTCATAATCCAAGGTGATGAGGCACACTCCCCTAACTGTCAAGTCTTTTCTGTGCCCCCTGGTGGTAAGTAAAAAAGGTTTTTGCAGTACAGCAGACCCCACAGTCTCCTCCTGTCTGTCTTCAGTCTGCTAAGAATTCTTGGACCGCACATAAAAAAGACACATAAGAGTTGAGTCTCCTGTCTCGTTCAAGACATTCAGTTGCTTTTTTTCTCCCCTTAATACCAGCATATTGCAGGAACACCAACCAAAGTCTGTATAGATTAGTTACACACTGTTCTTGTATTTACAGGGCACTGTGCAAAAACATTTGCCATCCTGAAGAGGTTTGCAAGTGGGGCAGTAACACAAGCACCTTGGTTGCTCATAGTTGACGATGACACACTGATCAGGTGAATGTGATTTCTTTACACTGGTGAAAGATCAATAGAAGTCATGACTTTAAGGGGCCTTTCTACTAGGTAAAAAAAACAACAACTTTAAATGCATTAAGATGCATGTGCTTAATTGAAAAGAAGTCTGTCTCGCATTCCATCTGCAGAATTATAATGCAGCAATCGGCACAAACTTGAAAATCAAATACGCCCACACGAAAATACTCTCATTGTGTGGCAAAGAACATAAGGTCACCAGTCCTGAAACTGGAGCAAAATTTGGACTGGAATTCACATGGCTGTGAAGTCTTTTTAAAAAATACTGTCAACTAAAATGTATTGCTTTTATTTTAATATTGCGTTTTCATCCAAATGTGCATATCTGCCAATATAGCAAGGAGAGCAGGCTTGAGGACAGGCCAAAAAGTTGAATGGGTAGAAAAGGAAAATAAATAAATAAATAGTTACTGGATTTTTGTTAATATGTTCAGTTTATGCCTATAGTAAAAGTTGGCTCCCGTCGATGTTTTTTGTTATGGCTAGTTTGTTTGAGAAATACATGTTTGGCAAACTCATGCTGTGCATTTTTGTCACGTAATGTACTAAATAACCATTGTCTTCCAGTCTGCCTAGACTGCGGAGGCTGCTGGGATGTTATGATCCAAATAAAGCTGTTAGTGTTGGAGAACGTTATGGCTATGGGCTTAGCAGGGATGGCTACAGCTACATCACGGGAGGTGGAGGGTGAGTTACAGATATGTGCTGCTAAGATATTTCTATTGTCCATACTTATGCCTATGGATTCGTTCTAATCTTTTATCCTCAAGTATTAAACTTAAGTACATAGTTACGATATGGTATTACTTTTCTAAGTGATGAGGTTTACTATTTTCACTTGACAAATAGATCAAGGGCGAATCATATGATGAAGACTTCTGGGTGTTTTTTTTTATGACTTGTCAGTAATGCTGAGTTTGATTAACCTCGGAAGTCAGATGTCAGAGCTGGGTAATGACGTCACACCCAAGTGGACTATGTTCAAGTAGAGAAGTCAGAAAGTCAAGATTGTTAGCAATTCAAGTAAATTAAAAATGTATAAAAAGCTGTATTTTTGCACAGAAAACACCATAGTATCATGTACACTAATAGAGGTTGGATAATACTTTGTGCACAGTTTGAGAAATGGACAAACATGCTAATAAACAATATATTACAATGGTTTCTCTTGTTGATTCAATGAGCAGCAATAATTGATTCTGAATTTGGAGTTGTTGCGACTCCTCTGAGATTCCGAGTCAGGACTTGGGAGGGCATTCCTGTTAAAAGTTCCTACTGGGAACTCAGAATTTTCAGCTTCCGAGTACAAATGGAACTCAGCATTAGTAATCACCTAGCAATGTGCTACAAAGCACTCAGATCCCCATAGCAACTGCATAGTAATGCCGTGGAAGACATCCAGAATACATAAGCTTAAAACCACTCAGAACTTACATGTGGCCAGATATGGGTGAACTGCTTAATATTTTATGTAAGGCATGGAATAATATTTAATGGTTCGGGATCAGTAGACATGGGCTGACTGCAGGTCCAATAGCCAAGACCGAGTTTGATACCGAGTTTCAGGAGAGACGACCAAATTTTAATGCAGTGTATATGAAAAAAACATAAATTTATTTTAATTTATGGAGACATCTAAGCATCTGTACAGCCTGTGGTGTGATTTATGCACATTTGTTCAAACTAGCCTGTATGGGCAGATTGTTCACATTATGTAGGCAAAAATTTGGATTGTACTTAATCTATTTTTTTCCCTGTTAATTATTACTATGTTGGGCTGTGTTCATTTTTTTCTTCCTAAATGCAGCAATGCAGAATGCATGAAAAACATGAAAAAAATATTTTTGTCTGCCTGATCAGGCGATATAGTAAATTTTTAATGTGGGTGAAGTTGCGGGCTGTGGAACCCTTTAGCAACTGCACTTTAACGCCCAGAACACTTGAGATACCACTTAGAACCCTATAGGAACCTCATAGTAATGCAACAGAAACAACTTGGAAAACCCAAGAAACACACAAAAATCCAAATTCATAACCCCCCCCCCCCCCACTATGAACTACCAGCATGCCTACCCTATAATAGTGGTGTGAATCTTCATTTGCATCATGATTCGATTTGATTCGATGACGAGTGTGATTTTGAGGGTAAGGTTTCAATTGTAAACTGATTCTCGATGCATCACAAGGCATCTTTTACTCCAGTTATTTTATTAATAATAATTATATTAGTCAAAATATAGTTATTTTTTATTAATTTACGTTATCTAAAGCACCAAGCAACATGCTAAAAAACACTCAGATCCCCTTACCAACCACATAGTAAAGCAATAGCAACCACCAGAACACCTTAGCAATGCAATTGAAACAGCTCTGACCCCTTTAGCAACCTTCTAGTAATGCCATAGAAACCACTCGGTACACTCTAGAAACCACTCGGCAACATAAATAAAAGACTCAAAACCCCTTTGCAAACACATACAGTAATTACCCCTTGTCAACCAGTTAACTTTTTTACAGCAACTTAAGCTAACACCATTTATGAAAATGTTATTGAGATGATGTTTGTTTAAGAGTGGTGTGATGGATTTTTGAATGGATTTGTTTAGTGTTGCAGTCTTTGTGCCCCAACAGTATGCTGCTTAGTAACTGTTCTCAACAGTTTTCTGTTTACTTATAGCCTTCTAATTAGCAGACAGTGACTTCTCATTACAATGTAGGTATGGTTAAAGATACAATGGCGTCAGGACTGTCACACAGGTGAGTGTGACTCATTACCACTTGTTTCTGGACATGTAACCTTGTTATTTTTTGAGATGTCCTGAATCATTGTAGTAGTCATTATCTGAGTTCTCTGTGTGAGCCAAATGATGTCCCGTAGAACTATTTACTGTAATTCTTTTTACATTCTTACAGGATGGTGTTCAGTAGAGTAGCGGTGCAGAATATTTTGGCAGGTGGCTGTGGCTGCCGCAGTTCGGATTCCCCTGATGACATGGTGCTAGGGATGTGTCTGACCACACTGGGGGTCCCCGTCACTCACAGCCCACTTTTCCATCAGGTAGCATACATACCCACACACCAACAACTCGCATGTTGTCTTCTTGTGTGCTGCTCTACAGCAGCAAACACACAAGTAAATGATGCTTTTGGCACCCAAGCAGAGCAGTAATTAAGATGAAACCTGTGGGGACAAATGTAAGAGCAGAATTGAAGGTACAGGCAGACAGGTTAATTTATGCTTTGGTTTGCATCCCCAAGACCCAGAACCTCTTATATGCTTATATGAGTTATAAGTAATAAGTTATTCATTGATAATCTTGCCAGACATGCATTAGCTTTTAAAAAAATTGAGGTTTGTAAGATGTTTTTAAAAGAAATGCTTCTCAAGGCTGTGTTTATAGTACAATATTACAGTAAAACTGTAATATTGAGAAGCATTATATTCATTTAAAATAAATGTTTTCCTTTAATATACTTTAATGTAATTTATTCCTGTGACAAATCTGAATTTTCATGTCTTTACTCCAGTCCTCAGTGTCACATGATTCTTCAGAAATAATTCTAAAATGCAGATTTGGTGCTCAATTTGTTTATCAAACCTGAAAATTATTGTGATTTCTGAGAATTTTTATTTTTTTTCAGGATCATTTGAATATAAAAGTTAAACAGCATCTATTTGAAATATATATATATATATAATATATATATACATACAGTACAGACCAAAAGTTTGGACACACCTTCTCATTCATAGAGTTTTCTTTATTTTCATGACTATGAAAATTGTAGAGTCACACTGAAGGCATCAAGGGCTATTTGACCAAGAAGGAGAGTGATGGGGTGCTGCGCCAGATGACCTGGCCTCCACAGTCACAGGACCTGAACCCAATCGAGATGGTTTAGGGGTGAGCTGGACCGCAGACAGAAGGCAAAAGGGCCAACAAGTGCTAAGCATCTCTCGGGGAACTCCTTCAAGACTGTTGGACCCTAACCTCTTGAAGCTCATCAAGAGAATGCCAAGAGTGTGCAAAGCAGTAATCAAAGCAAAAGGTGGCTACTTTGAAGAACCTAGAATATGACATATTTTCAGTTGTTTCACACTTTTTTGTTATGTATATAATTCCATATATAATTCCACATGTGTTAATTCATGGTTTTGATGCCTTCAGCGTGAATCTACAATTTTCATAGTCATGAAAATAAAGAAAACTCTTTGAATGAGAAGGTGTGTCCAAACTTTTGGTCTGTACTGATTATATATATATATATATATATATATATATATATATATATATTTCTTGGTAACATTATAAATGCCAAGTTCTGTCATAAAACTCTAGATGGTGCAGGGCTGATGGGTTTTTAATGCAAACTGATGATATTCACAGTGTTACACTATCTGGCACAAGCTGACTGGTTCATGTTGCATATGCAGTCTTTTATATATGAGCTGTGTGAAACTGCTGGTTTAATCACATGGTTTCCTTTCTGACCAAAGGCTCGTCCACAAGATTATGTAAAAGAGCTTCTAGCACGACAAAGCCCAATCTCCTTCCACAAACACTGGAACATCAACCCTGTGGCCGTCTACCAGCACTGGCTTGCAGAGCCCAACAATAGCAGAGCTCACTCACTCACAAAGACAAGAGAGGAGCTGTAGAAGGAGCTTATGGAGTGAGTGTGTGTATTTAATAATGTGATACTCTAGCAGCATTTAAAGACACCATGCAATCGCAAAATTCCTCTTATTTTAAACAAATTAATTTGTTATTATACCAGAAATTCAAATCACAGTCTGGTGAGTTTCCAGCCCACTTTTTTCTTGTTGAATATTTTGTTCAGAAATTCAGAAATATCTCGTATAACAGAAGTAAAGGTTGCGAACATGGTTTCAGTGAAATTATTATAAGAAAATGTCTTATTGTGATGATGCTGTTAAGAATGGAAGTTGTGGTTAAACCGTATGCATTCAGATGTATTTTCTATTCTTCAGTCGTATTACACAGATTGTTGAATTTGATCATTGAAATAGAAGCTTAAATCTGGTTCACTCTCTTATTTAGAGATACATATATTTGTACAGTACACATAAATCACTTTATCTGTTCTACAATAAAGTAAACAGATACTTATGCACCGTTTACAATGTGATACATCAATATTATGCAGCCTCTATGCATGTGTAAAGGCAGATGGATTTAAGAGCATGTAAACTACCGTAAAACACAGAAAAGTATCAATACAAGCACAGAATAAGCTATATTACATTTCAACCCCTCTGTCTATTTCCTAATCCTAATTTAAAACTACTGAAATAAAAAAGATAAAGTTCAAATGGAAAGTAAAAGTGACCTCTTCTTGAATAGGACTGTGACTGGGCAAAATGTTTACAAGCATGGTGCAGTGCAATCAACAGGATGCCCAGGGACACAATATTCCATGCATGGTTTGGAGAGTTGATCAAAACAAACTAGCTAAATCCCAAACACACAAAATCCCAAGAGGCATCATTTGTCTAAACTGTACTATTTTAACAAATTATGCATCTTGGGATTTTTTGTCTTTGTCTTCTTTTAACGGAACTTGAAAAAATAAATAAAAAATAGGCACATTTTCCATGAATCCATTTAGCCGATCTTTGCGTCTGGTGTAGCACTTTTAGCTTAGCTTAGCATAGATCATTGAATCGGATTAGACCGTTAGCATTTCGCTTAAAAATGACTGAAGAGGCGCAATGATATTACGGAGCACCTGAAAATAGTCCCCAGCTAGTTTGATTAGTTGGATTATGTAGTAGGACTATTTCCCATGGTACGGTAGCAAAGTTCCTTGATTATTACACCGGAATGAGAGTTTTCAAAATAAGTGGAGTGTTCCTTTAATGCTTTCATTTCTGTTCCACTTTGGCTTTAAATATGAAACTCGTATAATAAGCAAATGTTTCTGTGCCAGCAACACCAAATGAAAATTCATTTTCAAACAGGTTTCCCGGACTTTCCTCCTGTCTTCAGTTGGTTATTACAAGCACATAGTCCTGCCCCGAACTCATTTATGTTCCACAAAACTACATTTGGAAAGAAAAAGCAGCCAATGGCTTTCTTATAGTTGTCTCTACATATTAAGATGGGATAGGAGAAAGTGTTTAAGCAAAAAAATATTACACACAAAAATACTGTACCTCTTTAAGACCTCTAAAAAAGTCTTAATTCGCCCTTCCACAAATTAAATTGGAGCAGAAATATAATTCAGATATAACATTAAATATTGCTTGCACTGCAAAAAAATAAATATATATTAAGTAATATATATATATATTAAAATAATATAAGTATTATTTTCTTGTTTTCCAATACAAATATCTAAATATATTTAAATCAAGATACAGTTACTTATGCAAAATCATGCAAAAAAAAAAGACTTCATATCTTATGTAATTTTACTTTTCAAGTTATTAATATTATTAATAACTAGTATTAATATTACTTTTCAAGTAAAATTCATGTATCTTGATTTAAGAATCTTTAGACATTTGCACTGGAAAACAAAACAAAACCCTTGGAAGAATATTACTTTTTACATGTATTTATGATTAAGGTTATTTCCATAATCTAGCGGTTGGATGCATAGATATTTGATAACCTTAAACTATTTTTTTGTAAAAGGAATGAAAGTAACGTGTTATTACAACTAAATGTTATCCATGGAGATTTACATTTTGAAAACATACTGCCGTTTTGTTCCTTACATTTTATTTAGTTGGTCTTTAAAATGTCTTTTAAAAAGTCTTAAAATTACCATAATAAAACCTGCAGAAACCCTGTAAACAGGACTCATCATTTATTCCATTAATGAATCAATGTTTCTAATTCTGTGCTTTCAACATTCTCATCTTAATAACTTCATTATTCTGAACACTTTGATAGACATCAGGAAAATGCAGTTTAAGACCTGTTTGTTAGGTCATGCTTCTCTATCTGATTATTACATTTTTCCAGTATTAAACGCACAGTATGGAATTTTTGGCCACCAGGGGTCATCAATCAAAATAATAACATAAGACGTACTTTGATGACGTCGGGAAAGAGCGTAGGCTCATGGGAGTTGTTGTTCATTGGAACACGCGCTCTGTCGCTCCCCACATTCCTCACTCATTTTAACTGAGGCCGGAGACACACTGGATGCGTGGCGCAAGCGTCTCAGCTGCGTGGCGTGTCCGTTTTTAATTCGGCTCCCATGTTAATAGGTTAGAGCTTGCAGACTGCCTGCGGCTCAAGGCGCGCGGAAAACGCGTGCTTGCTAGAAATAGAACCGACCCCTATTTTTCACGCGACACACACGCGTGTTGGAAGCGTTTCCAGGCAAAATATAATAGGAAAATATGTTTATATGTAATTTTGTACACAAATACATATTAATTCATGACATTTTGATGTTTAAAGTCTATAGGTTGACATAAATTCAGATATAAATGTAATTCAAAAAATTAAACATAGTCAAACATCGTCTATTTTGCCGTCAATACTGTTGACGGTGTCCTTTATCAGTAGGCTTTATATTTATGTTCAACATGAAGTATAGATATTGTTGTCATGAAGACAAGAGCCTGGTCTGTCAGCGGTCTCCCTTCACCTACAGCAGCAGCAGCCTAGTATTTTGACAATCACGTCTTTTCGAACGGAGAGATATATGAATTATCAGACCCCTATCAAATCAATATTCCATCTAGCTAGTAGTAATATATGTATAAAACACAATATATGTTAAAAAAAGCTACTTTATCCAGCTAGATATAGAACACATGTAGATTTACATTATACTCTACATGAGAGCTAGTCTGTCTGCGTTTTACACAAGACATCATCGTTTCACAAAATATACGGATATATATAGTTAGCTGAATGGATGCATACCTGTTTATTAGAATGCAAACATCTCTCTGTAGTTTCAGCTTGTCACGAAGCTCTCTCTATCTTGGAAATGCAACTCCAATATTTACCCGTGTCTTGTTTGTTCTCTTGTCCCAAAACCTTCTCAGGTCATTTATTTCACCCGTACGTTTGCGCTTCACAGAACGTGCAGGCAAAGCATAATCATGATCCATAACTAAGTTATTGATTGAAGTATAAATACGAATATAAACAATATAAATATAAAATATAATAGTCTCGATCAAGACTAGCTACTACTTTTTCTTCTTCGTCTCGTCTTTGCTTCTGTTCACCTTTGTATTTGGCGGTTCCGCAGGAAGTTAGATAAACTAGAGGGGTCAAAGTTTATATGACGCCATAGACGGGCGACAAAACGGAAATAAAGAAACGTGCCGTGTCTTCTAATTAAACTATAATTTTCTCTGGATTTGAAAGTTCGTGGAAACTTTCGGGATAATGTAAGTACACAACTAAAAAATATATATAACATAGATATAGTGATATCTGCTATTTTTAAAGCAGAAAAATTACATATTGCGCCTTTAAACTAAAGGACTCTTACAGTCTAAATGTATGGAAAAAAGATTAATTCATTTATTTATTTTCTACTTTGCATAGAAAGTCTGGCATGCTTTTTACCTTTTACATCACAAACACAAAAAGGGTTGTTGGACAGCAGAAAGTTTCTTCACAGAAACTACCCAGGCATCTTAAATGGTTATTTCACCCAAAAATGAAAATTAGGCTGCGTTTTACTCACCCCCGAGGCATCCTAGGTGTATATGACTTTTTAATCTGTCAGACAAATCCAGTCAGAGTTATTATAAAAAATGTCTTTGATCTTTCAAGCTATCATTGCAGTCAGCGGGTGTTGCATTGCTTCAGTCCAAAAGAAGTGAAATAAAAAGTGCCCATCCAAAAAAAAAAAATTCTTTCATGGGGTGAAAAAAGGCCTCCTGTACTGAATTGATGCATTTTTGTAAGAAATATCCATATTCAAAACTAATAATCACTTGAATCGAGCTTGTGCTCTTTTTTAACAGCAGTTTTTTTATTTAAAAATCTTTCTGACTGAAGCAATGCAACACCCGCTGACTGCAATGATAGAGCTTCAAAGATCAAAGACATTTTTTATAATAACTCTTGTCTGAAAGATGAAAGTCATATACACCTAGGATGCCTCTGGGGTGAGTAAAACGCAGCCTAATTTTCATTTATGGTTTAACTAACCCTTTAAGGCTAATCCTGAACTTTCTACTTGGGATGAATGGCTTCTTAGCTCAGAGATCATCATTTGGCTGGTCAAAGCGATTATAGTCCTTGTCTTTTTCAGTGCCAGCTCATTGATAGCAGAAAAACTTGGCAATGAAAAAAAAACAGCAACACTAGAACAATGAAGAGAAGAATTAAGTAAACTTTCAAAGCCCCATGGAAATTACGGAGAACACCAAGAAATAGATAACATGCATAATGACCCTTAAGGCACATTTATTATTACTTTTTTCTGTTTAGAAATGGTATAAAATTGATTATAGTTAAAACATAATGTATTTCCCTCCTGGACTACTAACAAGCTCTAGAGTGGAGACTTGAGCTCTGTTCCAAAATCCTCTGAGCTAAGTCTTCTGTCTGCTCAGGCAGCATCTGAACCAAAATGACTGATTTTAAGATTATCCTGGGCATCAACTCACTTCCCTGATACAAATTGTGCTCCTCATGCAAACAGACTGAGACTAGATTCTCTAATAAGCACTGGAAATGCAGATTTCATTTTTTGTTGTTGTTTAATTATCAATTCACATTTCTTTCATTCATCACATTTTATTTTAAACTTTAATTTGTATTAATGTATAGAACTTTTTTTATTAGGTGTAATTATTTTGAGTAAACTATAAATAAATGTAGCATGAAGCATTTATATATATTTATATCAGAAAAAGAGGAAAAAGAGACTTTTTTTTTTTTACAGTGCACCTTTTGAATTATTCAAGGATAAACGTATCTGTCACTCATTAACACCACTAACCTCAACAGTGTTCATGCAAGGAGGTCTGTGGTCCATCTGTGTTTTCTTTTCTTTTCTTTTCTTTCTTTTCGTATTTTTTCTGTTAAATCTAGGGATAGTCAGTGTGCTTCTCTAAAGAAGGGAAACTTCTTGTCCCTCCCCTTAAGACAGAAGATTTTGCTCCGATACCTTGGCAGCATTTGATATAGGATTCAGTTGGCTACACTGTGCTCTTTAGAAGCACCATTATTCACCCTGGCAAATCTCCATTGACTTGACTGAGGTGCCTATTCTTTCTCTTCTTTTAAAACTAGAACATCCTTGTTCTAGATGATGTGTACATGCATCGACTTGTCTTGTCTTGAAATCTATAAGAGAAGGAGATTTAAATGTAAACGTAAGCATTTCTGTTCTGGAAATGGATTTGTTCTTTTACTGATGATATGTTTGATCAGTGGACCCAGGGTAAGAAGCTTAAAGAAACTAGAATGTGTTTTGGGCATCATTCAGTATTTGAGCTTATACGTGCAAAGTCACTCACATCAAGAGTGCTGAACTCCGTTTCTGTTGTATGAAAGACGACCACATTTATAACAAGGAAAAACTCCCAGACCTGCACTCTTGTTGAGATACTTTCTGATTTAATTCAAATGGCTCTTGAGGGTTTTGCCTATTTTCAAAGTTTTTCAAGGTTTTTGTGCTTCTCTTGCTGCTCTGTATAGATAATACTATAATTTTCCATGGAGAGTAGAAAAAATACTGTCATGAATAGAAAGCCTTAGGATTCAGCTGTTTTAACTTTTCTCAGTTGAATCAGTCCTATCATTTAAATAGCAATTTTTTCATGCATTTAACTCCAATGCCTCTTAAATTTGTTAAATGGCTATATACTGTACATGTCTAATTAAACTTGATGGAAGCGAAGCACACATCTATTTTTTTTTTGTTTAAAAATAATTTTTGCTTTTGAAATTCTTTTCAAAGAATTGGTAATGCTATAGTTAAACCGTGACCAAAGAAGAGATGCTATTGTTATTGTAGTACTCTGTGCTAATGTAGTTTTATGTGAACTTGCCATATACTTTCTTCATAGAAAATTAACAAAAATTATATATATATATATATATATATATATATATATATATATATATATATATATATATATATATATATATATATATATATATATATATATATATATAAACACTATTATACAGGATTTAAATGCTTCAGATATGTAAAATGGCTGTGCTATCTGTGTACATATAAGGAATGTTATCTTTACAAGAAATTGGATTTACTTCTGAAAATTGCAGAGGGAACAAATTGAAAATTTCTCTAAAGTACTTCAGTGGGTCCATTATCAGACACAGATCAATACTGGAATTTAATCCATCTTAAATCGTCAAATTCTCTGCTGACTTTGTATATTTAAAAAAAAAAAGCATCTCGAAAAGGCAGACAACGAGTCATTCAGAACTGCAGCAGTTATTCAAAACCTTATTAGGTCTAGAATGGCTAAAATGCTTATACCTCAGAGATGTCAACCATCTCATATTGATTTTTGGCTTTGGATGTGTATGGAATCCATTCCTCCTCTGTTTGGAGGCTTGACATCATAACAGTAGTTTGGCTTTGATCCCCTTCCCTCCTTGGTGATGTTTCTAAGCCGGCATGATGTCACTTTGCAGGTGATATTTGTAAATATTTTTCACCCTATTAGAACAAATGCACAGATGCTCCTGCTGTCAGCTGCTCTGCATTCTCAGGAATAGCCTGCCCTGTACAAGCCTAAATGAAGGTCTAAAAAAGTTATTTCCTCTGATATGGCCTTTATGGTAAGTGGGGCGCTTATGTCAGCACTTAATGTAATGGTCATACTTTCTTGCTTCAGTGTCATTGCAGAAAACCAAAGAGCACCCTGGCTTGCCTTGTTCTTAAGTCCCTGCCACGTTTTCCCAGCTCTCTCAGTCATTTTGAGCTGTTGTTTATAAGCCAAGGCTTTAATGAGGAGAAAAATTTATATCAGTTATATGCAAGAAATAACAAGTTGGCTGAGGTGATGGATGTAATGGCTTTTTATTTGGCAGTTGGTGTATTACTTTTGCCTTCTGTGCTCAAACACAGCACAAGGTAAAGAGTAAAGTGGAGTGTGAGTTAACGATGACAGAATTTTCATTCTGGAAGTTAACTAATCCTTTAAAGGGCAGGATGGACTTGATTGATGATGCTAAACCACACCAGTTCTGTGAAGCAGGCCCTAATGCTTAGGCTAATGCACTTCATTAGGACATTATAAATGCTGTTTAATGAGGTGCTATGAAAAGGTTCAGGATTGACAAAAGTGAAATTCACATTAGGAGTCTTTAATGGAAATTTTTATTGAGTTGGACAGCTAAAGTGCTATCAATGCAGTACACTGTGTTCACCAGACCTGACTGCACCAATGACAATTGATAAAAACTATTCAAGTTTGATGCAAGCTCAATCCTGACTGATTGTTTCTGAAAATAATTATGATATAGTTTCATGTTTTTGTTACATAGGTCAAAGTTTGAATGTTTAGTGCATAAAACGATAGCAGACACACACATATATATATATATATATATATACTGTGCCCTCCATGAATATATGTACCCTTGGTAAATATGAGCAAAGGTGACTGTGAAAATAAATTTGCATTGTTTATCTTTTTGATCTTACATACAAAAAAATCACAAAATGATATAATTTCTTTCAAGTAAAACAACTGAAACTGGGTGGAAACTCACATTATAAAAAAACAAAAATTCTCTTATGTATGTTGGTCACAATTATTGGCACCCCTAGTAAAATATTTCAGAATTTCCGAAGTTTATTCCCATTCATTTTTTTTTAGCACACCAGGGTGACTAGGAGCATGAAATTGTCCAGTCATGACTTCCTGTTTCACAGGATTATAAATATGAGGAACACAAAGGCCAAATTCCCTTAATAATCCATCACAAAGAGTAAAACCAAAGAATATAGCTCTAATGGGCAGAACAAGATTGTTAATCACAAAAAAGAAAGCGGCTGTAGAAAATAGCTAAAGCATTGAAAATTTCAATTTTTGCAGCATTAGGGAAACAATTAAGAAGTTCCAATCAACTAAAGACGTTCTACCTGAAAGAGGAGGTGTGTCCTAATGCACGATGAGGAGCAGAGCTTGAGTGGCCAATGACTCTACAAGAATCACAGCTGGAGAACTGCATATATTAGTTAAGTCTTGGGGAAAGAAAACCTAAAAAATCTAAATCCTCCTTGCTCATCCAAAAACAAATTCCATCATATTCAGTTGTCAGACTCAACTGGAACTTCAAACAGGATTGGCTTCTATGGGCAGACGTAACAAAACAACAAAAAAGGGCTTTTTGGGAGCAAACCCACCAGATTGGTTTTGGTGCAAACAGGGATAAAAAGTACTCTATGCCCACGTGAACTAGAGAATTTTTTTTTTATAATGAGACCCCCCCCCCCCCCCAATTTCTATAGTTTTACTTCAATAATAGGTTAGAATTTTGTGGATTTATTTTCACGGCCAATTGAAAATAAATCCACAAAACCAAGTGTGCCAATATTAATGGAAGGCACTGTGTATATATATATATATATATATATGTATATATATATACAGTACAGACCAAAAGTTTGGACACACCTTCTCATTCAAAGAGTTTTCTTTATTTTCATGACTATGAAAATTGTAGATTCACGCTGAAGGCATCAAAACCATGAATTAACACATGTGGAATTATATATGGAATTATATACATAACAAAAAAGTGTGAAACAACTGAAAATATGTCATATTCTAGGTTCTTCAAAGTAGCCACCTTTTGCTTTGATTACTGCTTTGCACACTCTTGGCATTCTCTTGATGAGCTTCAAGAGGTTAGGGTCCAACAGTCTTGAAGGAGTTCCCCGAGAGATGCTTAGCACTTGTTGGCCCTTTTGCCTTCTGTCTGCGGTCCAGCTCACCCCTAAACCATCTCGATTGGGTTCAGGTCCGGTGACTGTGGAGGCCAGGTCATCTGGCGCAGCACCCCATCACTCTCCTTCTTGGTCAAATAGCCCTTGATGCCTTCAGTGTGACTCTACAATTTTCATAGTCATGAAAATAAAGAAAACTCTTTGAATGAGAAGGTGTGTCCAAACTTTTGGTCTGTACTGTATATATATATATATATATATATATATATATATATATATGTGTGTGTGTGTGTAGCCTCTGTTAGCAATTTGTTTAAAAAAAATAAACCACAAGAAAATTAGGTACTTTTATTTTTTTATTGACATGGGAAATTGTAGCAAAAATGACAGTTACTAGCTGAATAAATAATAAATAACCAACACTGATCATGAAAAAAATTATAAAGAAATAAAACTAATTAAAAATTACATCTATTACATTTATCGAAAAGCTACTTAACGCTGATTTGAGGGTGTTTCTAATACAGCGTCTGTTGAAGTAATTCTAAACTGAATGTAGTTCTCTCTTCTAACTGCCATTATCAATCTCTCTATTTTTTTTTTCCTGTTTTTGAAAGTTGTGAAAACAGTACTGTGGCGTTTTTGCTATTTGAACAAATGGGAATGCAGTAAATAAATAAAAAATGAATGTATGTAATCTACTGTTCACCTCTATGACCATATGACAACTAAGTTCTGCTGCTAAGAAACCTGGAAATGTGAAAAAGGTCTATTGCATGTGTTGAATTACATAAACTCATAATACTTTTCAGTTTTATGTATCTAATATCAAAGGGTGAGAGATTTGAAAGGCAGAGTATCCATAAAAAATATTTTGTCAGCATTTTGCAGAGGTGATTTAGATTAACTGTGCTTCTTCTGCACAACCTTGAGCAGATGCAGGACTCAGTGCATAAATGCTTGAGAAAGCAGTGACGTAACCAAAGGCGCTTCAGCTTTATTGATGGTTCAGGGGAGTGAGGTCTTGTTCAAGTAGCTAAAAGAAGGACAGACAAATAGACACATTAAAAAAGAAAAAAAAGGCCTTTATCCTGTGCCAAAAAAGTAGACTACTTTGCAACTCCCTGAATGAGTCTCAGTGATTGAATTGTAAGAAAAAATGATGAGGACATTGAAGATCTCGATGAAGATGTTTATTGCAGCATAGCAGTGACAAAGTACATGTTGTACCTTGGGTTCAGCGGAGTCGGAATGGACCCCAAAAAATCTCTGCTCAAACATTTTATACTGTATTACATTTATCTTCCTGCTAGACATGTAACTGAGGTTTTGTCTTAGATGTAAATTGCAGATAACAGTAAAAGTTATAGCCTTCCATTCCCACATCGTTGGATGTTTTTAAGGTGGTAATAACCAATGATTAATAAATAATTCATGTCATTTAATAACCATTAATTAATAATTAAGCTCTTTGTAGGGAAGGAGCATATTCTAAATCACATCTCGGAGTGGAAGCTGGGTCGGGGCAGACTTTAATTTCTTACAGATTTCTTGACTTCGCTATAGAGGACACACTGTCTCAGTTTAAATAGTAAAGGATATTGTCAAGTTCTAAATATTTAGCTTTTCTTGATGAATTCTGCATTCATGCTCAGTTTCCCACAGTGCATGTTATAAAAACAGGTTGTGCTATAGTTGTCACATTGAGGCTTTCTTAACTATTGAACTACAGATCTTTTTATCCTTTGAAAGAACATTTTGTAACCTTGAAAGAGGAAGCAATGAGTAAAGAAAATATTTTTTTAGTTTTACTGATACCTTGCAGAGACAAAAAGCTGAGGAAAGGCAAAATTTACATTTTAATTTATTCATTACATTATATTACATTACAAAAAAAGTTTTTGTTTTAGACTCTCCGTCTCAGGCATATGATGTGTATTTATTTATTTAGTTTTGTAAATTGTTTATTTATTTTTTAATACAAAGATTATTTACCTTGGGTGGAATGATCTGTGTGTTGACAAAAGCTTAAAGGTTGACTTGCAAGGTCTTTCTTGCAGGCATTCTCTGTATTTCACTGTAAAGATTCAACATTAGGGTTATTCTGAAAGGACAAAGCTAGTAAAAGTCCCCCAGTCATAGAGCTTCCTCATTTAATAGTCTTGAGTAGCGACAGGCGATGGACTTCCGAGACAACAACCTTCTGCTGTTTTCTGAGGCTGGCTGCCAGATAATAAGTGGTATGGGATACAGCTTGGATGAGCAAAGCCTTTTAATTTCAGTTGGGACAACCACATTTCAACAAACAATTCTGCCAGATCTGCGATATGCAAGATTGAGACTGACTCTGTCAGAGCATGAATCCCTAAGCAATGAACAATGTCTACTTAAGTTCAATGAAAAGACGGAAAGGGGGAAATTGTCCTCTTTTGCACACAATGAGAGATCCATAGAACAATGCTGCATGTCTCACTCAGTCTCATCCATAGTTTCTTTCCATTTTTTTTTCAGCTGCTAGATCATGAATAACATTTATTTGTGAACGCACATGGTGATAAACCATTACAGATGCAATGGTCCGATCCCCTGTGAATGTAAATTTGGTTCTTTTCAGTTTATATGCTAATAAGTGTAACAGAGGAGCTTGAGGTGACTTCAATTTCTGTGGTTTCGTTCTTCTTTCATATTCAGGGTTAAAAGAAGAGATAAAGATCCATTTGAATGTTTGCTGAAAGTTTAGGCTGAAAAACTACCAGAATAAAAAGTATTTTCTGAATGATAAGAATTTATTCATCTTCTCCACTTAATCAGGATATTTTTTGTGGACATATACAGTACTTTAAGGTGGCATAAGCAAACTTGCATAATTGGCTAAGCTAGAAGTTCATTTATTTGACTTGGGAAGAACTAACTTTAAAAACTATATATCAAACACATACACACACACACACACACACACACACACACGTGTTTCAAGCTTTACATTAGAAAATGGTTGTGATGGGTTGGGTATCACCTTGTTTTGTGTTTCTTTATCGTATAATACATACCTCTACTTTTGAGGTTCTGAAAAAAGCACAAAAAACTGCAACTGAACTGAATACTTGGTAAATCCTATTTTATTGTGTCATATTTTATGACATACTGTATGCATCGCAGCATTTCTAAGATAATTGAAAACACATTAAATAGTTCAATAGTACAGATTGTAAAGTTATGTTAAAAGCTATGTTGAAGTCATATGGTGCATCATATGAAAAGTGAAATCTAATAATCCCATTTACTAATTCTGTCAAAAGCTTAGATATAATTAAACCTGTCAGCATCAATCTGATGAGGCTACAGTATGTTTAGGACACCTAGAAGATTTTACAATCCGTTAGCATTTCCATTCATCTCTGGATTGGCTAGATCTTTGTTCACGCTTCTCAGTTTCAGTTATGCCAGTTTTTTATTTAGTCACCTAATATCCATGTTACTAATCGCTCTTTTATATCAAAAAGCACACAGACTATTCATTAATGATAAAGGAACATTGGCTTGCAGGCAATCGTGTTATCTGACTTGTGCTCCAAATTGCAGGGGATCAATTTGTTGACTTTTTTTGGCTTTGTAACCCCATTGTGCATTAAATCATTCCTGCAAAGGAAAAAATCATCCAGTCTGACTAGATGGCTTCTTTAACCACAGCTTCCCTTCTCAAACATGTAAAAATAAACGAAGAGTAAATCCTGACTACAAACCACTTAATTACTATTTCAATTGTTGTTGTGAGACCTCTAATTAAAAATGTGTAAAATCTAATGTAACTCAGTGGTTTTTACTGTGATGGAATGTTTGTGACCAGTTTGGACTGGATTCAGTGGGGTATTCTTTTTGTTTTGTTTTTGCTACATATTAAAACAAAGGATAACATTAAATAAAGTGATACATGCAAAATCTTTCTGAAGGAGTTTTTTTTGGCATGTACCATAGTCAAATTGAAACTAGTCCTCACTGTCTGAAGCTCAATAGAGACCCTGCTATTTCTCTTTCATGTAGCATGCATTATTCCACACATATCGAAAATAAAATGTATCACTGAGCTATATAAAGATATTTGCTGATAAGGACTGGCTTGATCTCTAAATGGGTATAAGAAGAATTACTGCATCATAATGCAAAAGAAAAAACTAAAAAACATCACTTTAAATAAACATGTTACAAAAGTTAATCTCTATAATCAGTAATTTTGTCTTGTTTTCCGTTAAATGTATTATTATTATTATTATTATTATTATTAATAGTAGTGCTGTTTATGGAATGTAAGATTTATTTGTGTTAAATTTACTGTAAAAAACGACAGCAGTGGTTACTGAAACTTTACAGTACAAAATAAAATAATGATGTCACAATTCTGCATTGTTAATCGTTTTCTTCTTTTATTAAAAAAATTCACAAAAATGTATATAATTTCATTGTATAGTAAGAATTTAAAATGGGGGAAATATCTTTATGAAAAAAATGTTTTTCTCTAATACACATTGGCCATAATTAACGGCACCCTTTTATTCAATACTTTTTGAAACCTTAAAAATCAGGTCTAAATGTTCTCCTATAATGCCTGATGAGGTTAGAGAACACCTCACAAGAGATCAGAGACCATTCCTTCATCCAGAATCACTCCAGACCCTTTAGATTCCCAGCTCATTGTTGGTTCTTCTCTTCTTCAGTTCACTCCCCTCATTTTCTATAGGGTTCAGGTCAGAGGACTGGAATGGCTAAAGCAGAAGCTTGGTTTTGAGCTCAGTGACCCATTTCTGTGTTGTTTTTGAGGTTTGTGTTTGGATTATTGTACTGTTGGAAGATCCAAACACAGCCCATTATATTATTTCTAACAGAGTCAGCTACTTACTGATTTTTTATCTGTTGGTATTTGATAGAATCCATGATGCCATGTATCTAAACAAGATGTCCAGGACCTCCAGCAGAAATATAGGTCCTGTCTGATAACTGAATATGCTTTAGTTTGTTTTTGGATGAGCTATAGGATAATTTTCTTGAAACCCTCCCAAACAACATGTGGTGATGTAGGTTCTATTTGACATTTTTTTAAGGTTTTCTGACCCCGACACTCAACTATTATCTGCAATTCTCCAGCTGGGATCCTTGGAGAGTCTTTAGCCACTCAAACTCTCCTTCTCACCACGCATTAGGACGATATAGACACATGTCCTTTTCCAGGCAGTTTTGTAACATTTTATGCTGATTGGAAATTCTTAATTATTGCCCTGATGGTGGAAATGAGAATTTTCACTGCTCTAGCTCTTTTCTTAAAGCCACATCACTAATTTGTGAAAATCAATTATCTTTTGCGGCACATCAGAAATATATTCTTTGGTTTTTCTCATTTTGATGGATGATTAAGGGAATTTGGGCTTTGTTTTCCCTCCTCTTTATATTTCTGAGAAACAGGAAGCAATGGCTGGATAATTTCATCTTTATAATCAAGCTGGAGTGCTCAAAATGTGAATATGAATGGGAATATACTTAAGAGATATTTTACTCATAAGAATTTCTAGGGGTGCCAATAATTGTGTCCAACGAGTATTTGAGAAAAACCTTTATTTCATAATGATATTTCCCCCCATTTTAAATTTGAATCATTATCCAATGAAATGATATATTTTTGTGATTTTTCTAAATAAAAGATCAAAAGGATTAACAATGCAGATGAATTTTCACAGCCTTCTTTGATCTAGGGTGGCGATATTTTTGGCTATGACTTTATAGGGGAGACCAGGTATGGTTGTAAAATGGGGAGAGCTGTAATTACACCAATCAGGGATAAGCTATGAGTCCTACAGTATGATCGTGTCATTATTTACCCTCCCAGATTCCATATGAATGGTTGTCAAGGCTGTAAATAGCTACATGTAGATAATAATTTTTATTATTATTTAGGTAAGATTTTTTTTTATTATTATTAATCATCAGCATCAGTTTAAGGCAGGGGGCAAATTGAAAAACAAAAACAAAAAAACTTAATACCATAAAATTTATCACAAAACACTCTTAACTGATGGACATGACTGACGGTAAAAATACGATTTTTTATTATTACACGGATTCTGGTAGGCTAATGCCTCTTTCTCCCCAAATTACTGAAGCAATTCAAATTTTAATGTAAAAAAAAACTACTTAAAATAATACTTTAGGCCCAACAACATTTTGATTTTGTTGAAACGTAATTACTTTTTACTCATTTTCGGCTGGTTTTCTGCGGATGGGGTGTCTCCAAAGAACCCATGCTCTCATTACTGATCACAGAAATATGAATTCACGTTATCACGAAAGTGTAAAATGAAAACAACGACCTCTAGCTTTTCTACGTTATAACCCCCCACTATAAGCGTCAGTGACGAAGTTCTCAATGGATAATGTCGAGCTCAGTCCCAGCAGAAGGGGAGAGCGCTGGAGTTCATCACGTCTCTCGGTCCGCTGCAGGTGACAGAGACTGACCGTGCGAGCGAGCGGTGCTCCACCGTTCATCTTAAACAAAGCGACAAGCGCGCGATTTTGGGAATAGTCTGGGTTGGTCATGCTTTTGGAGGATCGCTGTGAGGCTTCACAATGAAAACCTTCAAATATCCTTCAAACACTCTCCTGGAATTAACCGTCATTTTTATTTTCATTCAGAACTCCAGGATGGAGACCGAAGGTAAGATCTTTGCTGGTACTTAATTAATGGTTTCGTTTGTGAAATGTGAAATTCAAGCGGTGATCTTTCACACAGCATTTCTCTCATTTTCCTACAAACTTTTTACTCATTCATCTCTCAGATCTGGACTTCTTAATGTTCATTATGTTAATACAGCCTGATTTAATCGAAGTTGGATTTCTGTATGAATCTAATTAATATGGATTGAAATTGCACGCTATATATATATATATATATATATATATATATATATATATATATATATATATATATATATATATATATATATATATATATATATATATATATAAAACAGTTCAAGGTTTTATTAGCCTGAGAAGAAAACACTCGTGTCAGACTCCTGAGGAACCTTTGACCCTTCTCGCAGTAGCTACACTCTGTTCTTTGGCATGACAATATTTTACTTTTTTAACTTCACGCGTTTTTTGACTTGAAGGACTTTCATCAGATTAAACTAAATGTGGCACAGTGAGGGGTGGTGGCTTTATCTATGCGCACCTACACACTCTTGGTTTGGCCACAGGTTGATTTATCGCAGTTGGTTGGTCACTCAGGTGCTTCCACACAAAGACTAAACTGAACTTCGTCTCACAGCCAGTGCGCACTGCGCTTCATGGCACAGGATGTCAATCAGACACTACGTGTTTTGAAAGTCAGATTGTAATCAACCCAGAAGTAAATAAATATAAACAGTGGACATCAGAGCGTGAAGAGTGAAGAGTTGATAAAAAGCAAAGGGGCCAGTGCTCGCAGAGATGTGTGTTACTGTAGTTTCAGTTTTATATAGCCTAAATTACATTTATTTTCAGTCTTGGTAACTTTATTTATTTGTTTAGATATATTACATTGAATTGTAATATTTGGATTAGGCTAGATGTGTTTTTTTTTTTAATTTCCATTTCATTTCCATCTAGTTCAATAAATTCTTTCGTTTTATTTAAGAAGATAAGAATTTTCATCTGTTAGGATGGTATGATTTGTCGATTCCCATTTCTGCTGTTATTCCTCATGTTCTTTTGAAATGTACTTAACTGTCTTAATGCTTGCATCTTTTACTTAATGAAAGCCATTTATTATTGAATTTGTATCCCTCCAAAATGTCATAAAATATGCGAAGGGATTTCAGGAATGTTAATGTTATTCAATATAGCCTAATATTGTGTTTGGAGAAGGGGGACGATTGACTGGAGTCAAATACTACAGTGAAACTTGGCATTTGAAAATTAAGTGCATTTATTCATCTTTTAATAATTAATACAAACAAACAGATAGATATGTGAACTAGAATATTTTTTATCTATGTCTTCAAACACCCCACTAGAATTAAATAAGTGACGGGGTGTTAGAAAGAGGTGAAAGAAGGTGGCACAGACAAATAATGCGTGGTTGCCATGGTGCAGAGGGATCTTTTATCAGAGGTTTTATTCAGAAAAAGACTATGCCATACCAAAGCAGTATAAGAGTCAGGTAGTAGATGCCTTGTTTTATTTCACAAGAATGAAAATTATGCTGTAATAGATGCAGTTTGTATAATGAGCTTTTTTTTAATGCATCAAAAGCAAAATGAATTTCAGGGTGAATTATTCGCAAAACGTCTCACACTATAAATTGTCTCATGCAATTTAGTTGAGCAATTTGTAGATGGATTTATGAATGATTTAAAAGAAATTCAAGCTCATGATTGTACCTTTTTGTCAGTAATTCGGCATAGAACATAGAAAATACTTTAAAAAAAATCCAGTGTAAATTTTGACAGTACGCTAGTGCAATGCATTGTACATCAGAGTTTCTTGACCTTATTTAAATTTGTGTTAAATTAATAATAAAGTAATTTAAGTGACAGTTCTAAAATATCTTTGATTAACTTTTATACGAAGAAGATAGAAATGACTTCTATTGCATTAGACTTTTAAAAACTTTCTTTGGATCTTATTTGAACTGTTATTGTAAAGAGAGTCATGTTTTTGTTCCACAGCCTTGGATTTTAAGTACCTTTGCTCAAAGGCAAAATATTATATGTTTACACTCCCAAACCTGTCCAGGATTTGTTCTGTCAATCAGGGAACACTCTGATTACAGCTAACACACTTTGATATCAGCATCTGACCTGACTTAAGTTTTGACTGATTCCTCTTTAAGAGCAGAGAAACCAATTTATGGAAGCATCTGCATTTAATTTCCATTTTTCTCTCTTTCTCAACTAAAAGGAATGATGGGTTCACTGGGGTTTGTCTGACACTGCATTTCATAAGGCCAGTTTCGTAGACCTGCGCTGTTGACAGCAGATTGACTGCAAATTAAGAAATATAGGAGTCTTTTTATTTGGTTGTTCATCATGTACATGAAGACTCAGTTATGACTCTGGTTGTAGGTAGGCTAAACATTGCTCTTGGCCAACTATTATAAGTTTTACAGTGTTATGTGGCCCTCATTTAATTTGTATCGAGATTATTTGAGACAGAAGTGTTCATTTCACTGTGACAAGCCTTAACAAATGAGCATCTGCAACCTTGTGCAGCAACCCAGGCTCATTGACGGCATCTGTGCGGTGTTATGGCACTGCCGACTACAGTTATCATTGTATTATACCTCAGTTTTCACTTATATGTCCCATGTACCTCTTTCCTCCACATTTCTGGTATATGTTTTTCCCCCTAGGCTTTGAATTAAGTATTTTGCTTTGGATTTAAGGCACACAGTATGCATTTTGACTATTATAGCTAAACATAAATAAACAGTGGATAAAGATGTAGGAAACTGTATTAGTACTGGTTAGCCAGTTTCTTCTTTCGTTATCCAATACGATTACCTGGCAACATTGCTTTAGAAAGCCTGCTACCATTGTCATGAGCCACTTTCCAGATATTAGTGTCAAATTTGCATCCCTATGTCTCATGTGAGCCATAAAGCCTCAAACCCCAGTTGTGTGAAAGTCAAAAGTAAACACAGATCTAAAACATTTCCACTGTTTAAAAAGCTCTGCATTGCCATTTGTTTCACTTGAGTTCTTTATCTGTGTCAGGTTGTTATGTATGTGCTCTATTTTTTTGGGGGGGGGGGGGGGGGGGTCTATGCTTCTTTTAAATTAGTTGCCGTATAGCAATATACAATAGAATTCTTTGGTATAATTTTTCACACTGTGTGATGTGAAAAAATACGAGAGGCTGTACTGTACTGTGAATAAATCACTTTTCTTATCCACTGTCAATTATCTTTTATCACTATATGTGATATTTTCTCACATACATCTGCACATCTCTCAGCATTAGAAAATGTCTGTTTCCTGTCTTTTTGTTTAAAACAAACTGATACACAGCTTGAGTTTGCAAGTTTCAAAGTAGTAGAGGTCACGCATATTTCATTACCGAAATGATAAACAGTTATATTCAGTAACCAGCAAAAAATTTATTATTAACTAGTCTGAATACATAAAATGTATTCATATTTAAAAAAAAAAAAAAAGAAAAAAAGAACTGTGTCGAATAGGAAGTATTTAGCCCCCTCTTAACCAAATATGTCTCATTCTCCAGGGTGACATAAAATATGCCTCTGGGTTTTATAGTACAAATGATAGCATTTCCAGACTAAGAATATGTCTTTTTTCCTTGTGGCATTAAAAAAGGCTCCTGCAATAAAGATCCATGCTATAAACTCCAGCAGATGAAATGTGTCGGAAACATGAAGTCTTCCCCTGTGGATTCTTCTGGATCTCACACCTTTTAAAGATTTATTGTTCCCTTGATTGAAGGACCAGACTTTCTTATGCTTGATCTCAATTACCTTGTGGTGCTCACAAATGAAAAATGAATTATGTTGGGTAGGAATTACTCAATTATACATTATGTTCTTTCAAAAGACTTGGGGTTCTCTTGAAGATAGAAAGTCATGTAGCACTAACTATGCATAGCATGGCAACACCTTTTCTGCTGATGATCAGAATTACCTGATAGAAAGTCCATTCTTTTACTTGTTTGGAGACAAAATGCACATTTTCCGTGCTGAATGCAGATTTCTGATTCATCTCACATCACTTTAATGTAGGGGTTTAATTATCACCTGCTCCAGTTTGGTTTATGATTAGTGGTCAAAGTCTGTTTCCCAACCACACTTAGAAATATCTGAACAGCCCAACTGTGTTTTTTCACGGCTAAGTCATTCATCACACAGAATGAAGCATGTGTATTTCAAATATCATAACCTTTCATGAGTTCAATCTGATTTGTGTTCTCAGTATTAAATGATTTTAGTCAATATTTGTTTACTTATGCATTTATTTTAATGTTCACAGAAACACTAAATACATTTCAGTCAGGTCCACTTCTTCAAAGTATATTTATTACAATTATAGCATACAGTCAGTGTTGGCTGTGTGGTTCTATTCTGGGCAAAACTCCCCATGCTTGGACAGAGCGGGGAGAGCAGCAAGTCAACCCCCTCTGGGGTACAGAACAGATCCAGTATATGCATAAAAAATTACAAATCACAAGAGGTGTAGAAAATACAAAATACATGATAGAGAATGCTTGCAATATAGTGAACTGTATACGAAGAAGAGAGAGAGAGAAATCAGATTAGATTATAGGTTCAGTTGGAGTGGTGGAGTTGGGGCTGGAGGAGGGAGTTTATTTTTGAGCAGCGATGCAATAGAAAATGGGCCGCTATGATAAGTGTCAAAACTAGATCAGCTGATGCGAGCATCGCTGATGTGGCCAGCCTGAACTAACGCGATGCTGGATTTTGAAATTGACGTCAGTAGGACATTCCACACCAGTGACAACCATTAAGTTTACAGCCAGGCAATGTAAAAAAAAATTATTGCCACTTGTCACAAAATTATTTATTTATTTATTTATTTATTCCTTTTGGTTAAATTGAAGTGGCGTTTTGCCACTTCATCACTTTAGTAATGTGCACTGCATGCTGCATGAATGCCAGTTAGCCAGCCAGTTGGATGTCCTCATTTAATATTTATGATCTGGAGTTGGTCTCTTAAAATTAATTTGCAATCATTATCCTGATTAGCATTGGTCTGAAAATGAGCTAGTTTTTTTGAACATGTCCCTATGAGTGCTGATCTACCCTGATGGATATCATCCCACATATTGATTTCATGGAATATTGGCCACGGAAGGGCAAAACTAGCTTTTTGAAGTCACAGACTTAAAGTTGTTTCTCAGCTGCATCCACAGAAATTATATATGAATACTGGAACTGGAAACATTTTTGTTTCCCTTTTTCCGGGTGAATTATACATATCTAGTAGAAAAGTGCATGTTTTTTTTGTTATTATTGGAAGCCAAAAATAGATTTAAATGAAGAAAACAACATTTACTCTGCTAAAAATAGGAATAAAAAATAAACAAAACACAAGATTACTTTTCAATCGTGACTTGTTCTGTGTTTTGCATTCAGTCCAGTTCCCGGAGACCTACCATCCTGCAGATTTCCACTCCAAGCCCAGTCAAGCACACCTAAACAAGCTAATCAAGTTGTTCAGGGTTAGTTGATAATTACAGGCAGGTGTGTTGGAGCATGTATGGAACATTCTTTGTGGTGTAGTAGCACTCCAGCAGCAGAGTTGGAGATCCCTGCCCTATTTGATCAGCACTTAATTTTTTTATCTACCTCTATTTTTATGCTGTGCACACTTTAACATTTGGTTTTCTGTGACATTTTGGTAGTGAATCGTGCTTGTCAACTTTTTAAACGTGTCAGCTGATGTTATGTAAATGTGTAGCTGGGTGACAGATGAGGTTGAAATTGCACAAATGACTTGCGATAGTCTTGTTAGCGTCATCATTTTTCAGCATATGTATTCTTAAATTTATTGCTTTCTTGGAGTTTCCTGTATAATTGTCAAGTAGTATTGGAAATTGTCTTGGAGGAAAATATATTTTAAATATATTGGCACAATTGAACATTTTGGCTGGTCAAATGATAAGGCTGGCAGACAGAAATGTTACTATTGAGCCAGTACTAAAATATTGTTCCCCGCAGAGTTGTTTTTCGAGGAATCTGGTACCCATGACATAAGCCTAATGTTCCTGGTTTGAGGTTGCATAATGATAACTTAAAGGTGTTTATGTGCTTGAAGCTTATATATCTTATTACTTAATGTGTGAAAGCCTGCACTTTAAGCATTTTCTACAGTTTTACAAATGATTAAACAAAATCCAGATTGTAGCTGTAAACTTCTGGTTCAAGGAAAGAACCCAGGTAGTTTTTTTTAGAGTGGATAAAGCTGCATTCTTTACCTTATTTGCTATATTTTTTCAATGTATATTTTAAAAAAAACATAATGTGTTTAATAAAAATGAAATTAAAATCTTCTATCCATAAATGGTATGGAATAGACCTCATATTTTAGTTATATAACAGTTAGTCTTATACAGAAGCTGTATACACTACAAGCTACACTTTACACGACAAGCTGTAATTAGCACTTGTTGTTGGATGCACCAATAATGCACAAGATATTTGTTCCAAGCTGCATATAGTCTGACAGTCATGTCATTCACTAGCTCCCTAGCTCCCAATGTGACATACAGACAATGTGACAAATAGTCCATAAACAGAACTGCGTATTTCTTGAATATAAGGCTGTCAGAAACAAGGCCACGTTTCATTGTGATGAAGCTGTGTGTTGGGATAGCCACCAACCCACACAATTTCTCACACATCCACTTTGCGATGAGTGTTAGTGAGAGCCGATTAAAAAAACAACACAAATGAGAGAATTTAGTATGCAAAATGAAGCGGTTACAAATTATTTTTTTATTTTACAGCGAAAGAGGTGAACATTTCACTGGCCTCTCTTTGTCATGTCAAATGGAAAGAAGAATAATTGCCTGCTGTAGGGAGCCCTGTCTTAATAGACGTCATATTTTCAGATTACAAAATATAGCATTGTTGTCACATGCTGTGTTTGACCTCTTTTCGTGTCATCGGATATACTGCATTAATCTTGAGCCATAAACATACATGGCTGGGGTGATAAAATAAAAATGCTTATCAACTCTCCAAAAGGCAGGATAATACATTTCCCATATCTTTTATTCACATCAAAGGTCAAATTCTGTATTTTAGTGCACATTCATCTGTGCTTTCCATTTAACACTGCTGGAGGGCTTCCAGTCATCTACTTTGCCCTGATGGAAGCATAAAGTACCATGGTGATTTAAAGTGCTTTTCACCGATATCCTTTTTGTACTTGGAGTTGTTATCATTTTTCCTTCTCTTCCTTCTTCTGCCCGCTTCTCATTGTCACCAGCAGCATCCATGATGGCTAGCAGGACATTGACAGAAGGTTGCCCTCTAGGTCAGTTCCCTTGTGGAAACTTGAGTGTGTGTTTGCCCCAGGTCCTTCAGTGTAATGGTCACAGGGACTGCAAGAACGGAGCAGATGAAGAACACTGCGGTGAGGCCAATGCACTTTGCTGATTGCTGCATGAAATGTAGTAGACGCACTTGTTCTTAATTCTAAAGCTATTCAGTCATTTAAAATAGGCAGTGAATTTTTAGTCCAGACTTACAATTGGGTCAAAATTTTATGTTTACATTACATGTTTATTCAATATTGATGTAATTAACTTTGAAGGGAGAAAGTCTGACATCTCTCTTAGGCTGCATTTACACTGCAGGTCTTGATGCCAAAATCCGATTTTCTGACTATATCTGATTTTTTTGACGACCCGCTTACATCATCTTTTAAAAGTGACCCATATCCGATTTTTGCATTTACACTATACAGTACTGAAATGACTGAAAATTATACAGTGTTTTGCTTTCCACAATATTTTGAAAAGTCAACAAAAAAATCAGCAAAACATTTGTCTCGTACGGCGGCGAAAAAAGAGGAGAGCCCTTAATTTCAGTAACAACCCTGCATTTTTGCATGCACTGACTTAAAAGACTTAAAAGACATGAAACTTCCGCATTGCTCCACTGTGTGTATCCTTCGTCCTCCATCGCGCCTATAATAAGTCATGTGATCTCAGTTGGTGGTGTCCATCTGAGTTGACGTCACTTTTTTAATGACGTACGACTCGCATTTACTGGGGAATATCCGATTTGTCTGCTTACATGGCACACGCAAATGCACGTATCCGATTCATTTCCGATTTATTACCACATATGAATGAGGCCTGAATCCGATCTGAGAAAATCGGATTCCATGCGTTTTTTTCCTGCTTACACGTTCACCGGTCATATCTGATCTGTGCCACATGAGAGGAAAAAATCGGAATTGGACGACTTGAACCATGCAGTGTAAATGGGGCCTTAGATTGCAATTTATTTCTTCAAACTTTAAAATCTTTATATAGTTACGGTTTTCTAATGCAAATGCTTGCTTTCACTTTCTGCAGGGGACAACAGCGGATGGGCGGATATCTTTGATCGAAACTTTAAGAAGGCAGAGCCACAAGACCTTCCTGACGACTGCTGTATGTTTCCCGGTCTTGGTCCTATTTCCTTTGAAAAAGATAATAAATAGATTATAATAAGTGATCTTATCATGGGGGTCATTTTAAACTTACTCAAAAATAGTCCAGATGACTAAAACTTAGTCCAAAATGCTGCTGCAACTTCCATGCGTGGGCCAGACTATAGATTTTCTTTTTTTTTTTTTTTTTGATATTCAGTAATCTACTGGTCACTTTTGAAGTCAGAAATCCTATAGGCTGCATTTAACTGTAACACATCATAAATCTGCACTGGACTTATAAACTTTTATGTATGTGGTTTATGAATATTAATTAGGTGAAGCTCTCCAAGTAATTGTCCTTTAAACTGATTTGCTGAAATAAGCAGGCATGAACCTTAGAATTATGGCTAGCTGCTTCTTCATTTTCTGACAGAATTTAATTTATATTCAACTTTATTAATCATATGTAATAATAGAAATGCTGCATTGACATTATTCCTGGCAGAACTTAACAATACTGGTAGTAGGAACACCAAAGAAACAATAACAATGCAATACATCTCTTTTTTTAAGCTTTATGTACTACATGTAATAATAATGTTTTGCTATAATAATTTAATTTGTGTGTGTGTGTGTGTTTATATTGATTTTGTATAGTTCTGCCGCAGTACCCAGAGAGCTGTCATTGCATTAAGACGGAGGTGGAATGTGTGAACGTGAACCTGCATGTCGTACCTGTCCTCTCTTCCAATGTGACTTGGTTGTAAGTAAATCAAGCTGGGATCCATCTGCAGAGCTTTACTACTCTGCTCCCACGAGAGGTTATTAATCTGTAGCTGGAGAGGAGGAGTACAAATTTGACATCAGTGGCTACATTTACATGTACAATTTTTGGTTCAGTTGGACTGAATTCATTCCGACTGATGAATCTGATTGTAGTGTTTACATGAACGTTAAATAAAGTGATTGGGCTGATGTGCGTGTTTATATATCACAAATCAAATTTATTTATTTTTTTTACATGCGCACTCTGCACAAATATAGCGTTTCTCACTGTTTGCACAGAACTACTCTTCGATTTGGTTCTTTATTTTTTTTTAACAGCAGAATTAATATTTATCCATTTATGGATAAATATACGTATAACCGCTGTGCCGTGCTGCTCATATTTATCACGCAGGTTGTCTTGCTCCACTTCACAGTTGCTGAGTGAAAGGAGAGTTTTATAATGACAGGACACGCATTTATACAACACTTTTTATTCAAAAGGAAGAGCCATTCGTTCCGTGCGTCATATGTCAATTGCGTTATTTCAGTGTTACTGCACATGCGCAGTCCTTTCAGTTTCAGGGTTCAATCCGATCTAATGTTTACATGCACTCTCAATCGTATTAGAAAAGGAATAAACCATCCCCTTCAAACGGATCGAAATTTAATTCCAGTAGAGCCCAATCGAATTGATTAAGGTGTTTACATGAAGGCTTTTCAGTCCAATTGAGCTGACAATCCAATTACAAATGGATTATTTGGTTGCATGTAAATGTAGCCAGTGAGACATTGAGCTTCATCGCTGAGCCATAAAGCTTAACAAAATTATATAGTTTCTTTGCACTGAACAGTTACCAAAAGAAAGAAAGAATATGTACACTTCTTTATTCTTGAAAGGTGGTGTTGTATTTTCTATGATGGCTTTGGTTATGTTTATTGTGCATATTTTTCTTATTCTTATGATATTTTAGATTTTTTTTGTTATCTGAACTTTGGGGATATTGAGAGATACAGGGTATAAGAGGTAGGCCTATTTAAAGATAATTTAGGATTTTTGGAATATTGGGATTTAGGATTCTGGAGATGATCTTTAGGATTCAGGGGACGTTTTTGGAAAATAAATGTTAGATAATTCATATTAGTGGATACTAAACTTGTATCTAAGAAAACCAGATTGTTTCATCCTTGTGGAATGAAAAGACTCCTCAAAGAGATAATTCACTAAAAAAATGACAGTCCTGTTCATCATTTACTCTTGAATGACCCTAGGTGATCTTTCTCTTTGTCTGGAACACCAAACGAGATATTCAAAATGTCTAGGTTTTTCTGTCTTTTATATACAACTAAAGTTCTGTAGATCCAAACAAGCTTAAATAATAAAAAGTAGTCCATGAATCTGTATTAGGTTTGAAAGGATGGATTTTCAGTAACTAATGATTTATATATTAGTCTGTTCCTCACACAAAGATATCATATGGCTTCAGCTAATGGAATGGAATATAAAAATTGTTGCACAATCAGTGGTCAAGTGAAAGATGACAGGATTTTCCTTTTTTCAGATGAACTGTGTCTGCAATGCCGTGTTGTTTGTAATCGAAGCCTTTATAATTGTATAGATCTCTGAAGAACAATAGGATAAGGAATTTAGATGATTACATCTTCTCCAAGTACACCCAACTGCAGAGACTGTGAGTATTAGTTAATTAAGTGTGAAAGTGCACCATTGTAAATAATGAAAATCAGCCATGGATGAAAAATACAAGTCAGATAATCAGTACAAAATGATACTGAAATTTTTCAGTGTTTATTGTAGAAAGAATGGAAAAGAAAAGAAACACAAGCATTCCTATTGAATTAAGATAATTTATACTATATATTTAAGACCATTTTATTTGCTTGAGCCAATGTCTTTTGAGTCATTCAACGGTTTTCCACTTGCTGTGTATCGCCAGTTCCTGCTGACGCCCTAAATTTATAGAGGCAGTGAAATTTCCATTATCTGGTCCGTAATATCTCAGCTCTGAGAACTTTAGGTTACATCTTGAACCCTGGCTCTCTGACGGAGATGAGTGCAATATCTCAGCCATCTGCTGGCTATCATGCAACCCTTTATAATACTGTAAGACTTTTTGGCTACTGGCCAGTGCAGCCACCTGTCTGCATAATCTACTGCTCAGATCTAGATCTTCATTCATAATTCAGTTTGTACTAAATTTGAACAGATGAACAATACATTTATACTGGCGAAGTTTAGTCTCTCTAAAGAGAAGTTTTATTTTCTCACACAGTTTTGCTTCTGAAATTTGAAGGATGTTAATAAATTGATATTTATACTGGAAAGAAGCCTTTTAAAAATTAGAGCTTTTATAAATCATAATATTTGATTAGTTTTATTTTATATCTGTGTGGTCAGTTTTCTCATCAGACTTTTTTGTTGCCACAGATTAAAAAGAAAATATAGGTTGAATACCTTCAATATGCATCCAGTTTAAATTTGAATTGATTTATGGGTTGCCATATCTTGTAAAGGCACTAACAAGTTTGCATAATTGATCTTCATGCATACTTTCTTTTCTAATGAATATCAATGGTGATTTAAACTGATTTAATCCTGCTGCATGGAGCTGATTGGCTGTAGTAAACGTGCACTGTTTACTTAATCTTGTATTTGAGGTCTTCATGATTTACCTTGTACACTGTAGTACACAGAGAATTATGGGTTACACTTTTTATTTTAAGGTGTCCTTTTTACAGTGTAATTATACATATAAATACTGATTAATATGAATTAACTACATATACTTACTATATGGTTAGGATTAGGGTTTGGCTAAGGGTTACTTGCATGTATTTATGGATAATTAATTGTTATTATAATAGCAAGTACTTGTAGCATGGACACCTTAAAATAAAGTGTTACCAAACTATGCATTTGTTATACTGTAAGATATGAACTGTATGAGAGAAGCACCAATTGATGTGTATGTATTTTTTACTGTGTTTTTGCTAGATATGAATGATTATGGGATAAGGAGATGTTTGTGTGTGCCTCAATTGTGGGTTAGGTGTGTGATTCATTGTGCCCCATCAGAAATACAAAGACGAGACACCACCGGCAAGACAACACTTAGAACTAGGGCTGTGAATCTTTGGCAAGGCAGCAATTCGATTCGATTACGATTCATAGGTTGTCGATTCGATTCAAGAACGATTTTTGCAAATTTAGAACGATTCAATTCGATTCGATTAACAATTAAATTTGATTCGATTCGATTATAACGATTCGATTCTGCATTCTTTAAGTGCATTCACGGGATTATTTAAATGCATCTACTAAATTCTTTAAATGCTTAGTCAGGGGGCAAATTACAGTAGCATTTATGGTTAGAGAACCATAGGTTAGAAAAAAAACAAAAAACCTTTTGTCCATTGTTAAATGCTAGTTTTATGATGCGACATGGCATATGTAAAAATGTATGTAAGCCAAGTTTTTAAAAAAGAGCTTAAAGAGTATTATGTATAAGCTAACATTTTGTCACACCAGGGGCGTAGCCATAATTTCAGAAGTGACAGAAATGTCAAATACAATCATTTTATGTATGTAGCCTATATAATAAAAATAATTATTATTATTCTTTTTTTTTTTACAAGGAATTATCTTCTTTTTTAATTACTTTTAATTAGCTGTAATAAATCAAATACACTGCTGGACAATAATCAATCATTTGTAATCGATATTGTTTTCCTAATGGCAATTTTATGATTGTTTTATATACTAGGCTACATTTAATTAGCAATTATTTAAATTTTCTGCACAGAATAAGGTAGAAAATATACTTTATAGTTTCTGTACTGTAATAAATGTCAATTAGCACTGCATCATTCATACATTTTTTGTGTTTTTTTTTTTAGTTTCATCAGTTCATTCTGCTTTTATTCAGTTTAGCTGCAGATATAGCCTGGCACGTCTATGAGAGCGAGATCGCTTCTCTTTCAGTGTGAAAACGTCTTCATCTCTATTTAACTTTTCCTCTCCATCAGCGAATGATTCTGAGAGAAAGCGTGCCAGATGTCTGTTTGCTAATGAAACAAACGCTACTTTCATGCATCTGATTATCAGATAAATCTCGCGCTCTTATTTCAAGGTCGTTGTTAATGCTGTGGTTAATTTTAAAAGTTTCCTTCGTATATTCGGTTCATCCGCATTGTTTAAAAACATTTATCATTCAATGGATCTGTGCGTATGATTTAGACACTTACATTTCTGCTCCGTCCATGCAATAAATACAGCTGTCGACGGCTCCGGTAACTCCGTCGGTAAGATGCAGAGAGCCATTGACAAACTACAGAAAAGTAAAACTACTTCATGTCAGCATTACTGGCCACGAGTCCTATAGATCACACGTCAGCTGCGTCAGAGACGAACGGAGCACGAGCGCAATCCTGTGACAGTCAGTCGTTATTTTAAAAAAAAAATCCAAATGCAAATTCACTATTGGAGACAACTCATACTTGATACCCCGTCATAAAGCTCAGTTAATTTTATACATCATATTTTTGAACAGTGATGAGAAAAACATGCAGCGACACATGGTGATGAGGATAAAATACCCCTAAAGACACAGATTAATACATTTTTAAGAAGACTATAAAAGGGAGAGTAAAGGGTTGTTGGGACATCTGTGGAATGTTGAACCAGTAATGACAGATGTCCTCTGTGTTTAGCTTTTTACAGGAGTTTAGGCCTATAGATTTGAATACCTGATTTTCTGGCTTTTCAATTTTAAGTTTTACATTTTTCTACTATTAATTAATAGGGATTTTTCTACTATTAATTAATAGGGATATGTATAAATCCCAATTACTTGAAATATTAAAATCTCTTTTATGGTTTTATGGTTCGATCACTATAACGAAGTTAAGAAGTTGTCAGAAACACATTCTTTAGTAAAAAGTCATCTTGTCTGATTCAGGTGAGAAATATGCACAGATTAAGCATAGTTTACAAGCAGAAACAGTCCAAAACAGTTCTAAACAAGTGTGTTTTGATGTACGTAGGAGCTATTATGGATAGAGGGCTCGTATTTTGGTCCGAAGCAGCTGTTTAATCAGCTTAATGATATGCATGTGATGCTTACAAACTTATTCATTCATTGCTGAGCAAGTGATGTAATGTTAAATTTCTTCGAACTTGTTCCAATGAAGAAACAAATTCATCTACATCTTGGATGGTCTGACGGTGAGCAAATTTAAATTTTGTGTGAGCTGTTCCTTTAATATGTGTGAAAGTAATTTAATTAAACTGCTCTCAGGGTAATTTTTTGTGGATAAATGAAGTAATGGTTTTCAGGTTCTCGCAGCTGTCCCCAGGTAGTTCATAATGTTCCACTAACTATTGAAAACTCCAAAGTGTCCAAATAATTTAGTTTTAACATCATGAGGTCAGAGAAAGCTCATTCTTTCTCAGTGTGGAGCCCAGTTCTTCCTAGCATGCACATGAATGCTTCAGTGAATCACTAAATTCCCTTTCACCTCGTTGGGAGTGAGTGGTGATGGCGGATAATGTTGCTGGTAAGAGCTTCAGAGCTCTGCTTTTCCCACTGGTTCAGTGTGTCCCTCACAGACCGGAGGAACTTTTGAATCGAGAGCGTGCTTTTCATCTAATTTTACTTGAATTGCACATTCATTTTAAGCTCTTCTGCACCCAAGAAAAGGTGTGAGATTAAATTATCTTCCTCCTTACAAATTGAAGTAATAAGGTTTGGAAGAGAGGCAATTTACTGACTTTTATTCAGAATCTCAAAGGATTTACTGCCCATTTAAACCTATTTATATGCATTTAATTTACAATACATTCTGTATAAATAAAAAGGCAGTTCAGTCCTCTTCAGTGAACAAATCAGTGCAGTCATCCTCCAGATGTCATGAGAATTTTATGGCAATGTTTGCTGTCACTGCAGTGCAGAGTTTAATTTTTTTTTTTTTTTAATGATGATGATGTATTTTTTGCCTTTATTAGGACAGGACATTATAGAGATATTAAAGCACATATTTATGGTACAAGTGAATCTCTGGCAGCAACTGGAATGGCATTAAATTTTAAGATTATGTATTTAATAATTTACTGACTGCCGATCCATTTCCAAGTCTTTGTTGTGAACTATAATCTTATCCTTTGAATCCAAAGCCGTTTTAGGGTTACAGGAAATATCTGTAAAGTTCATGGATAGTGTTGGCAGTAAATTAAAACTACCTTTTCCGTTTTTCTACATATTGTTTTCTTACGGTGTACCTAAATGATCATCAGTTATAGGCACAAGCTTATATCAAGGTGTATCATAAATGAAATATTATTATTGAACAATTGCAACTAGGCAACATGCTGACATGCTAGGCTGACTTGCTGCTTGGCCAACTAACTGATCAATGGTTTCCTCTTTTCATGTGATTTAGAGGGAAAATGGCAAATAAATTTAAAAGATAGCTGAATTTGTTGTTTGTACATAGCTAGTTACTTTTTGCAAACCTGGAAACCAGCTAGTTTTTTTGCTTACTCCAGCCCCAGACAGACATAATTTACCCTCCAACCTCACAGGCACTAGCCCAGAGTTTAAATCTTATTATTGCTAATATAAAACAGACAACAGGAGCATGGCTGGGGCATTTTTCAGGATTTGACAACATCTTGGGTGAAGGCCAAAACATCAGGGGGATATCGTCCTCTGAGGTTAACATTTTATATACAAGATCACTCCGATCACCTCATGTAGTTTTGTATTAATGAAGTAAATTAACAACATAACATGCGGATATGATCCCAGTGCTTGTTCGTGTCTCTTTTCTTTTCCTCTTTTATTTCACAGTATGGTATCTCCCTGGAAGTAAATAGGCAGAGGTACAAGTAAACGTTACCTGCTTTCTGTACGCGATTATTAATAGTAACATTACTCAGTGTTTTAATGTTTTATGGCCTTATTTTCCTTTAAAAAATCGAATAGATGACTGTATTTCAATCATTAATAGCCTGATGAAAGGAAAACGTTGTCTTTGTTAGACTATATAATAGTCTAAGTACACCCATTGCTGCAAGATTGTTAATGAGGCTAATAAAGGCTAGTAAATGAGGCTTTGGTTACAATTTTCGCAAAGTAACTTTAGATTTTAAAGCTGAATATCTAGCCATTTCTGGTGTCAGGTGTCCAAAAGGAGCATCCAGACCATTACTGATTAATAGAATCCATTATTATCCAATATTATCAACACTTATTTGTATTTGACTTTCTTTTTGAACAGGTTTCTTCAGAACAACGTAATTCAGGTGGTCTCAAGCCGTGCCTTCAGCGGACTATTCAATCTAGAAAAATTGTGGGTACTTCTTTTTTTCCTTATCTTTCACTTCAGATCACCTTTTAAAAAAGATTCCAAGTATTCTTTCTGTTCTGGTGTTATTGACAGTCAATGCAATTTCTTGAACTTCATGTGAAGCCAGTGAGAGAGTGTGTGTTCATAAGAGAGGTGTTAGGACGTCGCCAAACTGGAGATGAGAAATGAAAGTCCCAGATAGAATATTGAACAATGTGCCACCCAAGATTGTGGCATGTGTTCAATGATGCTTCTTCTGCTATTGTTTTAGGTGTGGAGCACAATGGCATCTTTGGGCTGTAGATCTTTGTGCCCCTGGGGCCGAGTAGGCACAGACAATTTTTTTGTCAATTGTTCCAGAAGTGAGGAAGGACAAACTTGATCCCGAGAAGATGATGATGTATATCAGTATATCATTAGATAAAGTCAGCTCTAGATGATTAATGACTTCTTAAACAGTTTTGTAGGAATACCAAACTTAACTTTTCCTTTCTATTCCAATCAGTTTTTATTTCATTCAAAAGCATCTCAGAAGAAGCACAGTGCATGAGTCAGAAATGAGTTGCTATGCTCTTATTCATTTGGGTTCCTAATAGGGCAATTTGTTATTTTTATGTCTATAAATCAATCATTTGGATAATATAATGCTTAAAGGTGCCATCTGTCATGTCTGGCAAAAAAATCAAGTCATACTCCACATTCCATACCAGATGGGGGCAGTATGCCTCAATAAAGTGAATTGGTCTACTCTAGAGTAACAAACAAGAAACGGCATAGTCTCTATGCTCCGCCCCTACCTTCACAACAACCCTACAGCCATAGCCGAAGCCTTGAGAGGACATTTTGCCTCCAGAGGAACGTTGGGTGATGTCAAGTGATTTTGAAACATGACATCTTCAAGCTACTCCCCTTCACCTTTACCAGTGAATATGTTCCTATTCGTTTTGTTCATATTACATTTTGAGTTGTATATACACATTATTGGAATTAAATTAATTTGAAAGACAGCATTCTGTCAACATCATTGGTCAACATCAGACAGCTGATGTTGACCAAGCTAGCGCCAACCAAGGTAACCATAGCTGCCAACTCTCAAGCATTCACCGTGAGACACACGCAATTGACTCTTTTCACACGCTTTCACGCCACACATCAATTTTCTCACGTACAGAAAAAACACGAAGCAAAGAGGACACGGAGACCAACAGACTAAGTTAGACAAAGCAGGTTAGTTATGATATAAAAAAATGGTTAAGTTATAGCTAACGTTAGCTAATTATCAAACGCAGCTACGGTTAGCCATCGCTAACATTAGCACGTTTATAGAACAGCCTTCGATACATTTCTATGTTATAACTTCCCGAAAAAAAATACACAAACATATAAAACAAACTTCTAGCGAAATACTAACAGCATCTAACTTACCAATCCAAAAGAAATGTTGCAAGTTCGGTGTCGAACCTCATTTCTTTCAGGTCCATCAGTTGTCTCCAGCGATTGAAAGCAGTGCCGATGTTTACTCTGGTTCGTCTCCTTTTCTTATCGGATTTGATTTGTGTTTCCGAGCGCGGTTGTTTCCGTGTAGCGGGTGGTGGTCTCTTGCCAAGGGCTTCAGTCATCCTTCCGCTCTCTTCCCTGAACTGAAATGAAGTAGTGGGCTGTACTTTCCACACGATTGACATCAGGTTAGATTACGCCTACAAGCCGGGGCTAGTAATGCTAATGCTAATTAAGGTTGATATCTCTGCAGCACTATAACTTGACATTTTTTTAATGACATCATCGCCCTTATTTCTTCTCATTCTTTTGATGCGTGTAGGTCATTTTTTGGATATTTTACCTCAATTTTTGCACATGGCACCTTTAACCTTGACGTTTATATATATATATATATATATATATATATATATACATCTCAATTTCAAGTCTATGTCTATAATGAAACGTTTTCTTTTGTGCAGGTTTCTCAGCCAAAACCACATAGCATATTTAGGACCGGGTGTATTGCGAGATCTACACAAGTTAGACTGGCTGTGAGTATTTAATTGCAACACATTTAATGAATCAGAAAAGGGCAAAACGGCTGCTTCTTGCTCTTCTGCTTCAAATATCAATCACAAAATAAATACATGTAGAGAGTTGGAAACCATCAATTAGCCATCATTCTTTGATGTTTTATACCTAAAAGAAAGTGTCATGAAGTGTTTAACATTTATTATATATAAAAAGTAATGACTACAACCCAGTAACAGACATATTTAGTGTATTTTTGTCATATCTGGCTTTTTTTACTTCATCATTTTTTATATATTTTAACATTTTCTGTTTATTTTTTCAGTTTCAAGTGTTTGTTTTGTTTACTTTTTTTGAATCATCTATTTTCTTGAACTTCATCCTATAGTTTCTCATCTCATATTTAGTAGTATTTGTTTGTTTGTTGTCTCCCTTGATAATTAGATGCTTAATTAAGTTCAGCACAATCACACAGAAAATATGTGGTCTGTGGAATAGCTCTGAGTTAGTAGAATTTGGCTCTGGAAAGTGCGGAAAATAGAAAGTGGTTTTGCAGAAAGAGTCTCAGAATTACTTGGGTGGCTTTTCGGTTGCCAATCCCAGACGCAGGTTGGGCAGATTTATGCAGTACTTGTATAAGCACAGTCACTGACAGAAGATTTGCCAACAAGATATTTTGTTAAAAACATTTCAGTTATTGTATTATTTTTTTCCCACAGAGTATTAGACCACAACCCTCTTAAAACCATTACCCGTGATACGTTCATCGGTCTGAGGTCACTGACATTTCTGTAAGTATCTTGTGGTTTTAAAATATTTCATGTTGATTCTTTACTGTGGCATTTTGTTTAATCAGTTGTCCTTACAGTTATCTCTGATGAAAATGTCAAGCTTTGTTTTATATTTAATCAAGCTTGTTCCTGTTTCTAATCCAGTTGTCTGACATGAAATTAATATTTATTTCTAGGATGTTGTTTCATGAGTTTAAATTTGGTCTTTTAATTTAACTACTTTCTCCCTGTTTTTTCCTGTTACTATGCACGAAATCAAGGCAATGGCACAATTCCCACAATGATTTGAGATGTCGAAGACATATCTGAGTTTAGCAGTACTTTTGCGTTCACTTGTTGGTTACAAGTATCATCAAGAGAATGTCAACAGAAAGGCACCTCACCGTTCAAGTAACAACAAAAGTAATCTAGGGTTCACTAACCCTGAAACTCAGCCAATTTTGTTTCTGCAACAAGACCCGAAACCATCTCGGAGACAACTTTTTGATCTTTTCAACGTAACACAGAACTGCCTGTACCCACAAGAAAGCTAACAGACATTTTACACTTTTAGATTTGAAAATGTGGGTTGCCTGAAGGCCATTGTGTAGTCGTTTGTACAAGTAGTAAGAAATTCATGATCATAGTCCCCTCTTCAGAATGTCTTTAATTTCCCTGGAAATGTCCTCTGGCTTCCAGTTCCACTGCTGAGCCAGAAATGTCTAGAGTACAAAAGTGTCAATTACAAATAGTTTTTTGTTTTGTTTTTTCAATTTTTTCCTCTTCTCACTCAGTTTTCATTGATATTTTATTCTTTTTCTTTTCCCTTTTTTCTGTAAGATAAGATTTTGTCTTATGTTTCGTAACCATTTTCAGTAGATTTACTTGAAATATTAGCTTTAGCAAATAAAATTAATTCTAAGTTTATTATATCTATTTGCTTATTTATTTTATTATTATTATATTTTTATTTTAATTATTTCTTTCTAGCTTCTCAAACTAGAAAAGGCACTTATTTAGATCATACAAGAATCTGCTGGTTTTCAAACTGATTGTGTTTTTCGCTAGGTGGTAACTGAAATATTACAATTATTTCAAAGTAAATCTGAAACAATTAAACAGTATTTTTCCCACACAGTATTTCTAAACAAAAATCTGCAGCATGCAAATTACACAGACCTTGTGGCCCATGTTTGTGCTGTTACATGATTTGCATAATTCATTTAGTGAACCAGAATCTTTACAAACTCAGACACAGTGTGTTTTTTTTGTTTGTCCATCACAGCTTTATGAATAAAAATATGGCACGATTTCATTTTTGCCACTTTTGGCTTGCAAAGTATAATTGAATCACTGAATCATGTTTCATGAATGTTTCATTTATGTTCCTCCACCTTAATAAAAAATCAGGGGTCTCTAAGGGTTGGCTAACTAATAACAGAGAAACCTAAGTGCCCCTATTATGGATTTTTAAATTCATTCATTGTGTAACACAGCTCTAAGTGAATGAAAACATCCTGCAAAGTTTTAAATCTCAAATGAATCATTGAGCGATTTGTTTTGGAGTCGTTGAGCAAGTTGTTTTTTGACCTTGCATGCATGTCAACCTGTTGTTGGGGACTCCCAAAACCAAAATATGAACCTTTCATTACCCTTAATAGGGGCGTTTTAAGCATCACTGCAAAGAACAGTCCCTCATGAGAAACTTTTCATGAGTGACTGTAAGTATCTGAAGTCATGCCAGAAGTGATTATACGCTTGCCTGGAATGTTTTCTCCTGTTCAAATCGCTTTGTGATACCCATAATTGCTGAAATAACAGTAGTATGTCTTCTGAACAGTTTCCAGAAGCCTGGTTCTGTTTGCAATTTAGCCATTGCATGGAAAAGCTTAGCTTGTGGGAGTCTGTATTTAAAGAAAATGATTCTTCGAACCCAGTGATCGTCCATATTGGTGTGACTCTGTACTGGACTGAACTGATAAATAGACAGCTTTATGAAACACACAAAAGTAAATATGGGAACTGAGAAAAAAAAAGAAAATCTGTGATTTATCATGAAAAAAATACAACCTTGTAAATTAGCTGTACAAGTGTCCACTGAATAATAAGCACTCTATTAATCTTTCATTTATGAGAACAAATTGCTCTCTAAATTTGCAAAAAAAAAAAAGCTAAATTATTGTTGGCGTCTAAGAATAATGTCTAATTTCCTGGTGTTCTTAACTAAATGAATGGCTTTTTTTTCAGAGGAGATGTTTTTAAAGACAAGTCATGTCACTCAGTGGCCATCTTTGAAATGCATCTTGGGCATGCAAGTGCAGCTCCTGTCTCTTTGTGACGTGACATTCAGCCAAGTATAGTGACCCATACTCAGAATTCGTGCTCTGCTTTTAACCCATCCAAAGTGCACACACACACAGCAGTGAACAAACACACACACTGCGAACACACACCCAGAGCAGTGGGCAGCCATGCTGCGGCGCCCGGGGAGCAGTTAGGGGTTCGGTGCCTTGCTCAAGGGCACCTAAGTCGTTGTATTGCTGGCCCGGGACTAGAACCCACAACCCTAACCACTAGGCCACGACTTCCCCAATTGATATATTAGTTAATTAGTTAGTTGATTATAATTAAGGAAACACTTTACAAGAACTAATTAAAAAACACAATTTCCAGATAATTATGCTTGTGAAACGGAGGACACCTAATAGCAAACAGCTAGTCTAGCAAACAGCTAGTCTGGCAGAAAGCCTTGATTGTTTTCCCTGTGATTGAGTCATATCTAAAAGTGCTGCAGGGGGTTTGCTGAATTTCTACAGTAAAGACCTTCAAGGATCTTGCTGTGACATGCACATCGAGGCTGTATTGCCATATTTGGTGATTAATTTAAATCTTTATTCATTTTCAGATCCATGGTGAACACGTCCCTGTTGTGGCTCCCAGACACAAGTTTCTGTCAGCACATGCCCTTGCTCAGGTGGTTGTGAGTATTTCCTGTTACTAGCCCTTTTTTCAACTCTTACGAAGTAGAGCAGGGGTCGGCAACCTTTTCAGCATGATGTGCTATTTTTAATATTTCTGGTTTATCCACTGTGCCAACCACCCCCCCCCCCCCCCCCCCGCCACTCTTTTTCAATGCATTCTGTTAAAAAAAATAGGCCTATTTGATTTTCATGCAAATAGCTCCTGAGGATTTTTTCCAAAATGTTCTTGAATAACAGCTATACAGTGTGACCGTACTGAACACCACTGTATGTGTGTGTGTGTGTGTGTGTGTGTGTGTGTGACAATGCCAATGCATTAAAACCATTTAGTTTAATCACTGTTCTATATTTGTCACGGATTGCTGGGGAAAGGAGCTTGAGGGAGTATGAAGGAGGAGTCTTTAATAAATCCACATGGGAAAGTAGGAGAAAACAACCTATTTACACTGAGACAGGACAAAGAAACTGAGGAAAGGCAGGGCTATAAATACTTAACCTAATGATGGACTAATAATATGATTAATGAACACAGGTGGAAACTAATTAACTAATCAAGCAACACAGGAAAACTAGGTAAAGGCAGGGAAAACAGAACATAAATGACCACTCACATACAAAGATCTGAGATCGCGCTGTGCAAAAAGTAACGTTCAGATATAACATCACGGTTAGATTGGTCAAAATGGCTTTAAGAACCATCCACTATGGTGGACACCATGCATTATGGGGTGAATTTGTTTGCTGGCACACATGCAACATGTTAAAGGCTCATTAGAGGAAATAAAGAGTTCTCCTGTGTATATGGTTGTTTAAGGCATTATGAGGCTCACAGTAATCTGCCTGGCTGTACTTAAATCATTATTATTCACTGAATTTTCCTGACACAACCAGTTAAACTACCAGTGTTTGTGTATGATACTTCAATAATGTTAAAGCCTTCTTGGCTTGACCTTTTATTTCTGAGCTCATGTACAGTAAATGTGCATCTTGTTTAGAGACAGTAAGAAATACAGAATTTATTTTTGATCTGAGTGGCCCCAACATATCAAGCTGAATTCTCTAGAAAGATTTGGTACTCTGGGAAGATTATTATTTTTTTGTTACTTTTAGCTGTAAGCATGTACAGTATATCTTCATATGTGTGTGTTTATACCTGCATGTCTATTAGTATATTAGTCATCTCGCTCTTTGGTTTATTTGAATAGGTCATTCTAAGGTTAACGAACAGAAAGAGTCTGTAACACTTAGCCGATGGTCTCTGAACTGAACAAATGATACCGCATCATAGTGCTTTTCTATGAGGTCGGTTTGAATTTAGCATATCTCACTTGGTATGAATCATATCAGCTCTCAGTAAAATTCCACAGCTGTCCAAGTAAAACCACTTAATATAGCTTACGCTGTTGTCAGCAGTTGCTTTGCTCCGATAAACCTGTGCCTAGAAGACCACACTCATTTAAAAACGTTAAAGATGTTTTTGTTCTAATTTTATAGCCAACAATTACCTTAAAATCTGATTATTTCCTAGACAGGACACCCACGGACCGACCCACAGGCCAATTTACTGTCCATCTGATGCGCATTGCACACAAAACTGGAAAGCATTTCCTCTATCTGGCAAGCTTTAATCAGATAATCAGATTATTATCAGTCCACTTGGAAACAAAGTCATGTTTACGAGGTACCGGTTGATCCAACGAGTGCTTTTGAGGATGAAATAATCTCTAGATCTGCCAGCTTTACAGGTTAGCGAGAACAAAAGACACTGTGATTTCTTTTGTAGCATATCAGTCAGTTACTCTCTTTCTGTCTAAGTGGGCATTTATAGGCCAGATTAAGCTGCTTGAGCTGTTTATTCAAAGGTCTGACTACAACTCCATTGACTGTGTCACACATTTTGAGTTAACAATGAAAACTCCTCTCAGAGCGCCTGTATTTTTGCCAGATGTATGTGTTTGTTTTCATGCGTTTCCCTTTTCATGATGAGCACTTAGGATGCAGTTTCAGCTTTTCTGTAAAATGCACTCTGGTAATTATAGTCAGCAGATAGAGACTTACAGTGGCCATCAGCAGGATCACTGTGATTTTTGATGTTACCTATGCGAGCAGCTCAGTCATGCTGTGATACTTTCGCCGCTGAATGACAATTTGCCATCTGGTAGTCCAGCCTGACACTTTGGAGAGAAAGACTATCAGAGGTACTATCAAAGTCTGGCACATCCTCAACTAGGTGCTCGCTGGATGAAAAATTTCAGCATGGGGCTTCATGAGGGACTCTGATTATTCATGTCAAGCATCTATGGCTCATGATCAGATACATTTTTGTTGTTGCAGGAGGAGCAATGGGATGCGTTTTCCCAGTCATCAGTGCAAATGTTGTCTTCCTCATGTCATCGAAGTTTTTATAAAAGAAAATATATATATTTTTATTTACAGCTCATTTTCTTTCTTTGCTTTTCCTTGGTTTGTCTGTCTTCACAGGGACTTCGCTGAGAACCACGTTGAGTTGCTGAATTGTTCCACTCTGAAGACCTGCACCGAGCTCACAGTGCTGTAAGTGTTTTTATATGCATTTACCCTCAGCCACAATCCACTGTAAAGTCTGATTGGTTGGTTTCATTGTTTTTTTGTTTTTTTAAATTATGGCTGCACATGTTGATGCCAGCATAACAATTTATGGCAACATGGCAGTGAGTTTGATTTAATGGTCAGTTTAATTGAACGTTTAATTTAAAAAAACGTTGTTTTTAGTTTACGATGTCAGTTTTGGATCTCGGACATGTTTTTTTTTAATTCTCAGTTTTTTATCTCTAAAAGGAAATGCTTGTTCTTGGTTAGTCATCAGGATGCGAGTATCTGTCTGCACGTTTTTCTTACAAGTGAACAAAGTTTGATGCACTTTGGAAAATGAAGTCAAGCATGTGCTGAATCTTAATTTTACTGTAACTTTAAAATATAGGGCATGCTACCATTCTGGTTGTTTTTATCACAAAGTCTTTTGACGTTAGGTGTTTCAAATAATTATATGTCATATACTGTGGGGTATAAAAGTCTGAGACCACTAATAAAAATGGTTTTATTTTGCACTTTTTTAAATTACATACCATTTTATTTTATTACACCATTTTTATTCAAATTATATTTGTCAGATTAACAACTTAACTAAAAATGTTCAATAAAAACACAATTATTCGATTTTTTTTAAGCATTTTAATTGTTTTTTACCATGTAAGTGACTGACATTTTGCTGTATACCAGAGCAAACTCACATCGTCTCAAATCTCCGAGCAATCTTTGCTCAAAACCCTAACCCTGTTGACCCTATGTGGTTTTGGACTGGGTCAAGATTGAGCATTTTTCTGATGAATAAAATGATTTGCGGGACTCCCGCAAAATATAAATATCTAAACATAAAATATCTAAAACAAATATTGTTTTTCATCTACTGCACAAAAGCAACAAGAACAACTAATATAAAATAAAAATGATTAACAGTTGCACGCGTGTTTACAGAATTGAGCAATGTACTGAAACCAATAACAATTTGGATCGCAATGGACAATCAGAGGTGTTTAAGTTAGAATCCACTCACTGCCCAAATGGAGTTCTTGCACAGAGCTGCAGTTTGCATGCTCACAAATCCGCTCATTAGAACACACAAAATGCAGTCATTATTAAAGATTCATTGTGCATATATTCATAGTGTTAGACCTTTGCAAGATCGCGATAAACTGAGATGTCAGCTTTTTAGTGATTATAAAGGGAGAGCTCTTTGCTTGATTTCTGCCTTTCCAAACCATGAAAACCACGGAAAAGCCCATGCTTGCTATTCTGTTAAAAATAACAGTGGTTTGTGAATTTTGAGGCTTAAATAACAAATATTTTATCAGGAGTGTTTATTCTAGGATGTTTTAGAACATTACCTCTAAGATTTGATATTTCATGTAAATCTTAATGGATGTACTGAAAAAAATCGATGTACTGTAGGCTATTGTTTTGTGGGCTTTTGCAGGCAGGAGTGGGACAAAACATTAATGTTGTGGGCGGGAGCAGGACAAGATAACATATTTCTGAGGGAGCGGGCAAATGTGGGACAGAATCCTGCTGGATGAAAATCCATCCTGCACAGGTTGCGTATAGTTTGAAACAACTAATATTTCAGTGCGCTGGCATCCAGGTGCAGGTTAACAGGCAAAAATAAAAAATAAAAACCTATTGATCTTCTCTGCAGTTTTAACTTCCATCAGTTTTTACCTCGAGATGTTTATTTGCAGGCCAACTAGTTTTTGGTTGATCACATTTTGAGTATATACATAGAGGACTCTAATCCCAGTGTCCCGGAGATCACTTGTGAATTTGACTCCTTTGGTCCTGATTCCCTCCTAAATCCTTTGAAAATGAAAGCAGAATGTCTCCCAGGAGAAGTGTGATGTCTGAAAGATTTTGTCAGTGTCATTATTGCCTTATGTGGACAGACTGGCATCTCTCACAGCAACAACAATACCCCTTTCAGAAGGTTTTTTTTCTGGCTCTTATAGTGCATTATTAGGATGTGCCATTCTCTTTTGTAATAGATGTGGGAAAGTGGCAGGCATATCTTAAATGAGACTTGCAGGGAGAGATGGGTATCCCTGCAAATAAGGTCGGCTTGACCTTGCTGGAAGAATAAACTGGAAAATGCAGAAAGCAGTACGATTTCGTTATCATCTGGCTGTTTCACAGCCCAGTGGCTGTTATTTGAGATTTTCCATACAAGTGAAAATGTGGTGGTTTAGTTTCTTTGGAAATTAACATTAAGTTTGTTCTCTCAATTTTTCTGTCCAGATCACTGCATGACAATAAAATCAAGATCCTTCTAGAAAACACCTTTCATTCTCTTGGATCTTTGGTTGAACTGTGAGTACCGCGGCACATAATCTGGAAAGGATGTGAAATCTTGTGATTTGGGAGAAATAACTTTGTTTAAACTTTCTGCACAGACATGATTGAGATGGCATTATATGGATTGTGCTTATTTAACAGATGTATTTATTTCTCTTCCTTGTTGTCTTTTTTTTTATTTAGAGATTTGTCTTGCAACAGAATTTCCAATCTTCCTAAAAACACTTTCTGGAGTTTACAATATCTGCAGAAACTGTGAGTGATGCACGTGTCAGATGCATAGTTTATTTCAAAATTGTTGAACTATTGAATGCACACTATGAAATAATGTTCTTTAAAGGGATATTTCACCCAAGAAAATTGTCACTCACCCACCCTCATGTCTTTCCAAGCCTGTGTGCTGTTAGTTCTTCAACAAACAAGTCTTCATTTGGGAGCTGTCAACCCCCCAAAAATGACAAATGACAAAAAAACTAAAAAATATATATAAAAAGTAGTCTACCTGTATTTAGAGCTGTCGAAGCCATATGATAACTTTTTGAGTGTTTTATGTCCTTTTTGGAACTTGACAGCTCCTTGTAACTATCAACTGTCAATGGATAGTAAGAGCTACAAAGGTGTTCTTTAAAAAAAAAATATGATCATTAAATAATCAGATTTACTTATTTTTGGCTGAAATACTCCATTTAATATTTGCAGGAACCTATCTCATAATCCTTCACTCCATATTCATGCCAGTCACTTTGATCACCTGCTCCAACTTGAGTCTCTGTAAGTATCAACACCGCATGTTCTGCATTTCAAAAGAATGCATTTTAAGACCCTATTAGTAGGTGCCACATGAAACATAACATCCATTTGTATTTAACAGAAGTCTGGAGGGCATTGAAATTCCTGATATAACCACCAAGATGTTTCTTCCGATGGGAAACCTGTCCCACATGTACGTTCCTCTCATTGTGTGGCCTGTGTATTAATCTGTGTATTAAGCAGGAGGTTCAGCTTGTAATCTTTTATGTGTGCATATCTGTCTTTTCTAGATATTTTGAGGATTTTCAGTACTGTTCCTATGCCCCACATGTTCGGAAATGTAAACCTAATACGGATGGCATTTCATCAGTGGAAGACCTGTTAGCCAGCCTGGTTCTGCGGGTCTCTGTCTGGGTTATGGCCTTCATCACCTGCTTTGGGAATCTTTTTGTTATCGGAATGCGCTCCTTCATTAGAGCAGAGAACAACCTGCATGCAGCTTGCATCAAAGTCTTGTGTTGTGAGTACAGCTGAAACTATTATTAATATTTGATTAATAAATATATCGTGCAAAAATGGTTTTTAATAAAAATACTAATACCACGATTTCAGATGATGCCAACCCTGGACTGACAAACTAAATTGCCAAATACTATTCTTATATTTTATCATTATGATCTCAATAACGTGTGTACTTAACTAAATACATTATGCTAACTAGCCACATATCTTATACATTTATGCATTTAGCAGATACTTTTATCTATATATAATATACCATATAATAATGCCATTCATTGCTTGATTACTTTCTGATTGTACCATTTAAAACATACACTTTTTGTTAGTGTTGTCAAAAGACCCGGTACTTCGGTACCAAGTCGGTACTAAAAAAAATTAAATGTGACGGTCCCAGGTTTCTTTAAGTACCGGTAGTACCGAGGTCCCGTTCAAACCCGGTTCAGCGCTATGATTTCCGCGAAGCAGAAAACGAGGACGGAATCTCAAAATCCAGTCATGGAATTTGTCAAAGTTAGCATAAATTAATCAAATCAAATCTCCATATGGACCAGTATCTGTAAATATTAAGCCGCAAAAGTTGTTTGAAATATGAATCCGTTTTCTGCGCGTCTCTGTGTGAATTAATGAATGGCAGAGACATGCGGGTTTGTTTACTACATAGACTGAAGCGCGTGATGCTTGCATTAATTTCAGCATCTGAGCTTCAGAGTTCTCTCTCCATCAAGCGATCTGAACTTTTCAGTTCATCTCAACGGACGCACTCATTGGCTGGCGCTGATCTCTTACCGTCCCTGTTTTGATTTCAGCAAATCATTTTGACCGAACGCAGACAATGTGATTAATATTCATGAACCCAACAGCTCATCAATTCATAGTGCATTGTATATACATTAGTATGATAGTAGAATTAGTAGTAGTATAATCTTTTAATAATAATTAATATGATCTATTACTATTTTTTTACAGAAACCCTCAATGACCAAAAATATCTTAAGCATCACCACCAGTCTTAAGTTCAGTTAAAATGACAAATATGCATTCATTAGGCCTAAAAGTTAATTTTTACATAAAGGCATTGTGCTAGAAATATTACTATTATCTAGTAAAATGTATGTGATACTGCTACTACTGTTGAAAAAATTTATAAAACTTTATTTTTTAAAGAAATAAATCACAATATTTCTTCCATGTTTTAATTTTAATAGCAAATCCCCTTTATTTAACAAAAATAAAATGTGTTTAAATTTCATAAACTAAAAGACAAATTACATTTGGGTGAAACTTGTTTACTGTTTTTCATAATTATATAACTTGTAGAAAAACTTTAAACACAATTGTAAATAATTATAAAGAATGGCATTGGTTTTATTTATAGTGCTAAAAAGTTATTTTTTTTTTTAATTAGCATATTTTTGTGTTTTGCTTGGATTTTCACTGGTATCGGTACCGAATACTGAAATTTTGGTACCGTGACAACACTACTTTTTGTAAAGCTACTCTGAAGCAATACATATTGTGAAAAGCACTGAATAAAATTGAACTGAATTAATAATAATAAACAATTGACTTCATTGTTAATTAGTACACTCTTTGTACAAAACACTTCATATATTTAATACAGATTATAATTATTATTAGGGATTCAAGCGCACAGCCCTGAAACCCTATTGTAATTGTTATTCTTCTTATTATATTAATAATAATAAATAAAATGTATACTTATATTATTATTTAGTTATAACTAAATTTAACAATCTAATATATAAATAATATTATAGAGCTATATTAGTTATTGTTATTATTATTATTATTATTATTATTATTATTATTATCCGTTACTTGTTGCAACCCACTCAAAAAACACACACTCACACTATCATCTGTCTGTAACGATCTCATAAAAGTTCACAAAAACTTTTGGCTAGACATTTTACGAGAACGGGAGAGAGGAAGAGAGAGATAGAGAGGGGGGATTTTCTTGGAAAGAAACTATGCCCATTTATGCAGCCGTCATGAATGGGGGTATTAGTGGAAAACCCAAGGGTAATAATATGTAAGGGAAGCTGATCTGAATATGATCTGAATAATGGAAGCTGACAGTAAAGCCTGTTATGATTCCGTTTGCTTTTGTGCCTGTGTATGTGTTGGATTGTTCCTTCCTGAGCATTTATGCATTTCATCTATAATCCTATTTCGAAAGTGGCAGTTTGTTTGTCTTCATAAGCTGGCTTGTTTGAATGTTATGTGCAGTTTTGAACTTATTTAAAGGGTAAAGTTACAGACTTCCACAGTCTGAACACTTCCTGATGTACCAAAAAATAATCACATCTACTAATACTTAAGTAAATCTGTGACGGATCTAGTTTTTCAAGACATCAGGTCAAGAACACGGATAGACACTTGATGGGTTATATTTTTCAGCACTGCAGTTTTACCACCAAAAATCGAATATTGAAAGGCAACATTATTTTACAGTTTGTATTTACATAGATCTAATTTAATTTTAGGAAAATAATGTAATTTAACTGAAATTTTGGTATAAATGTTATGTATTTATGTATAATTTTTTTATATATTAATATATTGATTTATTATAAAGTATTACAGTGTATATATGTGTGTGTATATATATATATGATCCTTTAGAAATCATTCTAATATGATGATTCATTATCAAAGTTGGAAACAGTTCTGCTGCTTAATATTTTTTCAGAACATGTGATATTTATTTAGGATACTTTGATGAATAAAAAGTAAAAATAAAAAAAGAAGCTATGTTTTTAAAATATAAATATTTTTTAATAACAATATACACTACTGGTCAGTAATTTGGGGTCAGTAATTTTTTTTTTTCTTTTTCTTATAAAATCAATACTTTTATTCAGCAAGGATGTGTTAAATTGATAAAGTGATTTTTAAGTTGTAATAATATTTCACAATATTACTGTTTTTTCTGTATTTTTGATCAAATAAATTCAGGCTTGATGAGCAGAAGAAACTTCTTTCAAAAACATTAAAAATAGTAATGTTTCCAAACTTTTGGTCTGTACTGTATATAATTAAATTGCAGGAGTGCAGACAGAATGATCGAATGATCGTCCCATTGTTCAGCTTCATGATACTAATCTCTCTTTGTGCTAAGATGTGTCAGATGAAGGTCAGTGTGATCACGGAGGATTGTTATTAACTGCTGTCACATTTACAGTTCACGGTCTGTCAGTGCTGGTTCTTTTAATCTCAGCTACATCAGTGCATTCATGACGGAAACAAGAGTGTGGCTTTTTGCTCGCTTTAATAGTGTCCCTCTACTCACCTTAGCCATGCTGTCAGAATTAAAATCGCTTATTACCACTGAGGGTGGTACCTTTGTCTGGCTCTGATTCATGATGTATTCCTTCAGATTATAAGGAACAAGGGTACATTTATTCACATTAAACGCATTCCCTTTTCTCATAAGCTTTTGTGACGGTGTTTCCTAAATGTACTGTGTGACTTGTGGGAGAACAAGCAAATGAGCAGCTGTCAAATATTTCACACCTCCACAGGAAAAAGAGGCCTAAAATAAACTGGCAAGCAACTTCATGCCAGTTCTGGTCACACTGTGTCTTTGTTTTTATATTAATAATGAGAAAGATAATTAGCATTGTTAAGATTAACATCCATTACAGTAATCAGTGCCGCAGCGGCTAGTCACCGTTATAATAATAATAATTCATTACATTTATATAGCGCTTTTCTAGGCACTCAAAGCGCTTACATAGTCAGGGGGTATCTCCTCATCCACCACCAGTGTGCAGCATCCACCTGGATGATGCGACGGCAGCCATAGTGCGCCAGAACGCCCACCACACACCAGCTTACTGGTGGAGAGGAGACAGAGTGATGAAGCCAATCAACGGATATGGGGATTGTTAGGAGGCCATGAAGGTCAGAGACCAATGGGTGAATCTGGCCAGGATGCCAAGGTCACACCTCTACTCTTTTCGAAAGACATCCTGGGATTTTTACTGACCACGGAGAGTCAGGACCTCGGTTTAACGTCTCATCCGAAGGACGGTGCTTGTTGACAGTATAGTGTCCCCATCACTACACTGGGGCGCTAGGACCCACACAGACCACAGGGTGAGCACCCCCTACTGGCCTCACTAGCACCTCTTCCAGCAGCAACCTAGTTTTCTCAGGAGGTCTCCCATCCAGGTACTGACCAGGCTCAGCCCTGCTTAGCTTCAGTGGGAAACCGGTCTTGGGCTCCAGGGTGATATGGCCGTTGTTTTAAATCAGTTCGTTAAATCTGTGACTAGAGTGTATAACAAAAACCAACATGTCGTGACATAATGATACCAGAAATAAAACCAAAAAATGAATACGAAACCCAAATATTTCAGTAGAGACATTGACTTTCGTGGTTAGGTTGGATGAGAAACAAACCAAGTCTCAGTTGGTGCTCATCTTCCTCTGGCTGGCACATATTTAAAAAGATTTCATTCATCATATGCTTGAGGAATGTTGTCATTATTTTGATTATTCTGCTTTAATGTTTTCCAGTTGCTGACTGTCTGATGGGAGTCTATCTTTTCTTCCTGGGGATATTTGATGTGAAATTCCGCGGGGAATATAACCGGAATGCTCTTATCTGGATGGATAGCATGGAATGCCGTACGATTGGCTTTCTCGCCATGCTCTCCTCTGAAGTATCTGTTCTTCTTCTTACCTACTTAACACTAGAGAAATTCCTGGTCATCGTTTTCCCGTTTAGCCATCTGCGGCCCGGGAAGCTGCAGACAGTGTTGGTTCTGGCCTTCATCTGGATTCTGGGATTTGTCATAGCAGCTGTTCCCTTGCTAAATGAAGACCTGTTTGGGAACTATTATGGGCGAAATGGAGTATGTTTTCCTCTGCACTCTGATAGGCTGGAGAAACCAACTGCTAAAGGATACTCCACAGGGATATTTCTTGGTTCGAGTCTTTGCACTAATTTGATGTTTACTAATATATTGATGTGTTTTCATGTATTTATTAGTTTTAATTCTTCTATTAATATAATATGCACTACCAGTCAAAATGTTTAAATATTTAAGATTTGTAAGTCTGTTATGCTCACCAAGCCTGCAGTTGTTTTATAAAAATAATATTGTGAAATATTGTAAATACAATGAAAAGTTGAATACGTTTAAAATATAATTAATTCCTTTGATGGCAAGATTACCGCAGTTTCCAGTGTCACGTGATCCTTCAGAAATTATTTTAATATGTTGATTTGGCACTCAAGAAACATTTCTTACTATCAGTGTTGATGACAGTCATGCTGCTTAATTAAAAAAAATGTTTTGATAGACCACAATTCAAAAGTCTGGGGCAAATAAGATTTTTTCTTTCTTTTTTTTTGTAAGAAATGTATTCAGCAAGGATGCATTCAATAGTTAAAAAGTGACAGTAAAAACATTTTTAAAATGCTACAAAAGATTTCAAAAATAAATTATGTTCTTTATTCAACAAGAATACTGAAAAAATGTGTCAGATTCCACCAAATATTAAACTGTTTTTAACATTAATTATAATAACCATTGTTATTAATTGAGCACCAGTAATAACTGATAATTACTGACCAAGTCAGTATATTGAATTGAATTATTACTGAAAGACACTGAAGACTGGAGTAATTAAGCTTTGCCATCACTTTTTTTTTTCAAATAGAAAACTGTAAAAATTGTTATAACATTTCACAATATTACTGTTCATTCTGTATTTAAAAAAAAAAAAAAAATGCAGCCTTGGTAAGTAGCCTACTGTATAAGACACTTTTTCTCAATCTCAATCCAAACTTTAAATATAATATAATATAATATAATATAATATAATATAATATAATATAATATAATATAATATAATATAATATAATATAATATAATATAATATAATATAATATAATATAATATAATATAATATTTGGGTTATATAAAATATGGTGACCATTTTTTTAAAAAGCCCACACCGGCAAAGGACTGATTTGCATGATCCGATCACTCCTTTGGATGGTGTGAACTGTTAGTATTCTATACACCATCCAAGCTTGTTACTTTCCTATTTCAGTCCTTATGTGCAAATCCTGAAATATTTGTGTATTCACAGGTCTTAATCTGGTGGCGTTCTTGGTGATTGTCGTTTCCTATTCCAGCATGTTCTGTTCCATTTATAAAACCGGCATCAATGCCACAGATGTACGCAGTCGGCTACACAAAGACGTGGCCGTGGCCAACCGCTTTTTCTTTATTGTGTTCTCTGACGCCCTCTGCTGGATACCCATATTTTTGGTCAAAACACTCTCTCTGCTAAAAGTTGAGATTCCAGGTATGTTACCAGGAGCCCGTTCTTCGTCCATCACTAACTCAGTTAGCTGGATTTGATTGTTGATGATTTGGCATGATCTTGTATTATTTGGTTCTTCGAAGCTCATCCTGGACTCGCTGTCATTGCAACAGTTCCGTAAACTTAAATATATGGCTTATTTCATGTCAACTTGATTAGATTGCATCTTTTTAAGTGAGATTGATATTTAAATCTATCCCAGCCACTGCTACTCTATAATTACTTTATAATTGTATAAGAATCTTACACACATGCTGTACAGTCAATCTGAGCCGTGCATTAATTTGTGTGCTGACAGATATTATGTGAGTGGATTGATGGAGCGCAGGAGATGCAGATAACTTGATCTTGAATGCTGTCACGTGACAAATCTGCTTCACAGAAAAAATTACATGAACTGCTAATTAAAACATTGGGGGGAAAAAAGTAAAATCTCTCCTGTACAAATACTAGAAATCATGAATTTTAAATAATTGGGAATCATGTATAAAACTATAATAAATAAATAAAATAAAATGGTGCACATTTCTTTTAACTTTTATAACATTTATGTAGTTGTGTTTACTTGGTTGTTTCCTTAAAAAGGTCCACACATTTGTCAAGGTTTTCGTCAGGTGTCTTTTTTAATTATATGATGCCATTACATTAGTAATTAGTAATACATTAGTAATGACAAATAATTGTTGGTATTTTGTAGTTATAGGTATTATATTATTTTTTGTAGCACAGATTTAAGACATGGTTTTGGTCCTGGTATTTTATTTTTTTAATAAGAATAAATAAAAAAATAAATAAATACAATTTTAAAAGTTTAGATTATACTTTTTCTTTTTTTGTGCACAACTGGCACTGTTTCCTGAAAATGAACCCGCTACCTCTGGATAAGTGTGTCACAGAATTTAAGATTATCAGTACAGCCAGTCCTTTTTTGTTGACATTTGCTCTATGTTTATCTCTGCAGGGACAATAAACTCCTGGATGGTGGTCTTCATTCTTCCTATCAACAGTGCCCTTAACCCCATCCTCTACACCCTGACAACCAGCTTCTTCAGAGAGCAGGTGGAGCTCCTCCTGTGCCGCTGGCAGCGGCGCTCGGCATCAAAGAAAGACCGTAAGAGTCTCACCAGCTCCACCATTTATATGGAGACCCCTCGAAATGCAGAATACACCGCAAAAATTTCCTTGCCACGAATGTCTTTGGCAGACATGGATAACCAATATGGGTGAGAAGAGTCAGTGAGTGAAAGGTATCATAGTGTAGGCCAATCATTATCATTATCTGGAGATAAGACTGGAGAATAACAGTCTTTCCTGGAACAATTTATGTGAAAGGATGGTACTGTGATTCTTGCTGTTTGGGTTCCAACATTGAGTGCTCTTTTTATACGTGTGACTAGCTTCGCTGTTTTCTCCATTAGGAGAAGCATTTTTCATCACTTTAGCTGGATAAGAGCCTCGGACCCCCCAGCGTCTATTTCCCACCTAAACGCCATGTCCGGCTCACAGGGCATGTTGTTTGTCTCAAAGGCTTTTAAAGAAGAAAATCAATGACTACAAAGCGCAATGCACAAGACTGTTAGCATTTACTGCAGAGCACATCTTGAAAGGATCAAAGGAACTTTAAAACACTATTTACATGAAGGGCAATTTATTATTTTTTATGGAAAGTTTCGATATGTGGTTTTGAGATTGAATTTGAGAAGTTATTGATAATGTACAGCAAAGGTTTTTTTTTTTTTAAATGCTTGCTCTGCCATTTCACAGAAAATACATATTAAAGGGAATGCCTCAGAGTGGTCTTGGTCAACAAAGTAAATGGTTCCCTTACTGAACAGAAGCATGCAATGAAGATAAAGAGGTGTATATCATTCAGCCATGTAAGATAAAAGAGATACTTTGTTTTTTTTTCCACTTTGTCATTTTTTTACAACAATGCTAAAGCATTTATTTTTATACTCATGTTGCCTATTTATAAGTTTGATTTTTTTCTACACATTTCAAGATATGTGAAGAGATATTCAAAGTCAGATGTAAAGATGATAAAAGTTTGAATGCTTATGGATTTTGTCCAGCAATATAATATTGACAATCTGAAGAAATCCATCTACCAGTGACTCTAGCAAGCCAAGGATCTCCTTGTTCTTTAATCACTGTATGACACAAGAGTTTTCTTTACTCTTAATAAGCCTGTTTATTGTCTATAATTTATCATAAAAGACAACCATGAATAAGTGATCTTGCTCACATTCTTGTTTGTGCAATTTTACATCACGTACATCATACTCAGCACAGATTACACTACTGGTCCAAAGTATAAATGTCTCTAATGCTCAAGACTTGTTACAATCTTTTAAAATTCATTGTAATATGTTTTCAGTGTTGATAATAACAAGAAGGACAATTGATCATTGAGAAACTATAGTAACTGATAACTGAGCAGCAAGTCATATTTCACAATATTACAGTTCTGAATTTTTTTTTATCATATAAAGCCTTGGTGAGCATAAGACTAAGAGGGGAAAAAAAAGAAAAGAAAAAAAAACGTAATTATTCCAAACTTTCCACTGGTAGTTTATACATTTTTGTGAACATTATTAGAATCCGTATTATACAATTGTACTACACAATTAAATTGCAACAGTTTTTGAAACTGCATTGGGAGGCGACTTGAGGAGAAAATTAAATTTGCGGTTTTAATAAAATTGTGCTCTTGTAAAGGTAGAATCCATTAAGATAATACAATTGGTGCCTTTTGTCTGGCTTGTTTGCAACTGTGCACCTGTCAGTATTCAGCAGCATCCTTTCACTCGCTCCAGAACCTAATGGATGGAAGGAAACAGACGGGCTTGCGTCTCAGCCAATCAACGATCTCCATTTCTCTCCTTCGGTAAATATCTGCGTTCTGATTGGTCGTCAAGGGCGGAGCTGCGCCATCCTCAGCTGCCGTCTTTTTCTATCAGTCGATGAGGAGACGCAAGACCAATGAAGGGAAAATAGCAGAATTGAGCCACGACGACTGGATAAAGATATGAACATATAAACTCCTAAACATAAATACTCAAGGTATGTTGTTTTTTGTTCGATGCTTTTAAGGTGTAAAATGTAATAACATTTCCATTCCAGCGCGCTTTCATTTGAGAAACCGCCTAAAATTGCCGTGAGGAAGGCCAGACCACCAGCACTAATTGTGTTTGTTTGTCTGCTGATAACAAACACAACACAACAAATTTGGCTTCAAGTTGTCCCTTGGTAATTACAAATATTTTTTGTTTTCTGGATGTTTGGCATCAGCGTTCTGGGTTCGCGAAGCAGAATAAATGTATTTTACAGCTGTAATGGAGATAGATGTCTGCGGTGATTACAACAATGTAATAGTGGCTGTGCTCCAAACCGAGTGTGCTGTCTATCTAGACGGCATTTGTGGACATCACTGCGCTACACTGAAATTCTGCGCGTGACGTAAATATTTAAAAATATGTGGGTTACTTGGGCAGTTCACGCGCTTTTGAGACACGTCTACTTCTGACGCAGATCATCATTATCATCAATCAATGATACTTTATTTTACCTTCAGGAAACTGGATGATTTTGCATTCTGCATGGCAAGAATCACATCCTCCTCCTGTGTCTAAAGAGGGTAAGTCATATTTTGTTTTCAATCAAGTAAATATATGCAAGGGGAGTTTATTTAAATAGCACATTTCATACACAATTGCAATTCAAAGTGCTTTACTTAAAAATATGTAAAATCATTAAAAAATATAATCACAACAATAAAGACAATGAATTTAAAAACGTACAATCAGTATTGCTCTTAAAACAAGTAAACATTGTCAAGCTTTGTTCAAAATCTTCCCTACTAAGTGGAAAATATTCCTAAATAACTATTCCACTACTTCACACCCTACTTTCTTTGACCATCATAAACCAAACAAATAGAACTCAGAGGTCCTACTTTCTACTGAAGTTTTAGCACATCTGATCTCTTCTAGAAGCTAGTTCCAGCTGCGGGCGTCATAATAGCTAAAAGTGGACTCCCCTTGTTTTGTGTGAATCGTTGGTATTTAAAACTGCCTTAATCCTAATGATCTGAGTGGTCTGTTAGGTTTATATGGAATGTGTGGAGCACCCTGAGGTTTTGCATTAACAATAGCATTGTTTTAATTTTGTACTGAGAATTATATTTACATGCAATACGTGTGACATGGATACTGTAATGTAGATTTGCTTTCTTGTATGATTATAGTCCCTCTGTTATTTATGTGCCTTCACCAGAGTGTATTGAATGTTTAAACTTAATTAACAAAGACTTTATAGATGCAAATCTGTTTTATTTACTTGAAAAAATGTCACACTGAACGTCAAAGATTCAAAATCTACAAAAAAAAAAAAAAAAAAAAGTGAAGATTCACTGGGCATGAACAGCTTTTTGATATGTGCTTTATTCATTATGATGGTTTAGACAAAATGAAGACACTTCATTGCTCTGAACCATATGATTACTTTAGGGTTTGCAAATATTTACATTCAGTTGCTGAAACCATTTGTGAATGCATTTCATTTCTCTTGAAATGGTTTGATAATCATCATAATAATCAGTAATATATATGCTCATTCAATATGAAAAAAGCTTGCATAGATCTGTCTAAATTCTTTGGTTTTAGGTGGCAATCAGGCTTGGGTTTGTTTGTGAGTGTGTGGGCACGTTTGTCGTTGATTGTTTGATGTTGTAATTGAGTCTTGCGGAAATTTTGATATTCTGATGTGCAATTAATGAAGAGAATCATATGGTTCACGGTAGAAACCATATGATTGTATATTTAAGGATGTATTTTAGCCGGTATGATGGTTTGGTTTATTATGAATCTGTAAAACCATATTCACATTGTCCAGATGTGTTTGGGTTCTCATGACAAAGACATGCTTTCTTGGATCAGAAATTGCAATACCTGCAGATTGATCATTTTGGGCTTTTTTAAAGTGTGCTTTCTGTCTTTGTTTTCTATGAACCTGAAACTCAATTGTTCATTAACTTTGTTGAAAGTTTGCATAAATAACTGTGATTTACGTTCTGTCTGTAGTCTGTCTGTAGTCTGTAGTGCTTCAGAAGAACACATATTTCACAGCTACTGAGCAATTTGACTGAATATGTGATGTGCAGCCCACTTGGGCATTACGTAATCTTAGTGAGATGGTTTTGGTTATTGTGTGTAAGTTAGTGCTTGCTTAGAGGATTTTATATAACAGCTTCTGGCAGGTAGTTTTTAGAAACACTAGTGAGATGAGTGCATTTGACTCAAGTCACCGTTCTATAGTGATCGATTTTTAGTCAAGAGCTGTTCAGTGCTTCACCTGCTGTTTCCACATTGTGTTCTGTATTTCATTCTTCTCACAATGGCTGGTTTTCAAAGCTCAAGTCATGAATTATTAAGAGCTGCAAAAAAAGGAACATAGCCATAGCAACACTGCATTGTTTTTTCATCTCTATCTCCATCCATCTTCACATCTGTCATCCCTGATTTTCTTGAGCAGCAAAGCAGCATATTAATCATTTGTGAAGGATCATGTGACATTGAAGACCAAACTTCTTTTGCTTCTTTGGGCAAAGTTATTTTAATAGCATATAGTAAAAAATATTTGATAAACTCATGAACTGTACCTCTACAGAACTCTAGAGGGCAGTCTCACACTTAGTTCACTCACGATTCTTGATAGAAATGTCTGTAATGAGATCTCTAGCTTTTTTCCCCGCTTTATGTCAGAGAAAACCATTACATCCACCCCTCTTTTCTAGTTTTCACTGTTAAATCTATAACAGCACATAAAAAAAAAAAAATCTTTAGGCCTTCCACCAAGCTTTCATGCCATTTTCACAATTTCTAAATCACAGTTCCTATTTGCTTTCGGGCCACTTTAACTAAAGAGGTTTTGAAACATGAAACTGCTAATGCATAAGGCATTGTGTAAATTGTT